>NW_015622140.1:896481-1124471 GCF_000836295.1 Verruconis gallopava | reverse complement strand
CCCCTCATTCCTCAGTTATCCGCTCTCCTTTCTTCTCGCCCCTCCCCCGTGGCATACGGCATTCGCCACGCCATGTCTCCTTACGCTGTGAAGAAATCACGTTGCTGACGAGAAGTCCACGGCGACTAGGCGTTGCCCCCAACTCAAAGTCCTCCGGCAGCTGGGACAGCATACACGTGTTCGAGGTGCAGGACAAGGCGCGGGTGTCCCACTACAAGCTGACGAGCACGGTGATCCTGAGCCTGGGCAGCGAGACGGACGCCTTGGGCAGCATGGACTTGAGCGGCAACATGGTACGCCAGGTCGAGCAGGACATGCCCGTGGAGGACGACAACAGCCATGTGGCAAACATTGGCAGGCTGGTCGAGGATATGGAGCTCAAGATGCGCAATCTTCTGCGTAAGTGTCCATCTTCCTCACTTTGAGATGTGTGCTTCACAGTCACTGAAGACTGACGTTCTTTTAGAGGAAGTCTACTTTGGCAAGGCGAAGGATGTGGTGGGTGATTTGAGGAGCATACAGCCGCTAAGCGAGGCGCAACGAGACCGTAACGCGCATCAGGAAATGATCAATAGCATGGGTGGAGCGAGCATTCGGTGATTTGAAGAGGCAAAAAAAACCCCCCAGATGCAGCGTGTAGCGTTAGGGCAAATATGTAAGGTCGTTGCAGCGGTCTGATGTTCGCGATATGCTGTATTGTCCTGCTTACAAGCTATAGCCGGGACGCTGGATTTAGCCTGACATTGCGGCCGAAACTTGATTGTCCGAGCCACGAAGTATATGCGAGATATAGAAAACAAAATCAAATAAAAACATCCAGACGACGACTCAAGACACACAAAAAAAATGCTTTTTTTTTCAGATTGATTTGCTAACTATCCATGCTAGCAACAGTGGGAATGCAAACTATGGCCTAGCGCAAACCCAAGAGGCTCAAACTCGTCGGAAATGCGCCATGAATTAACCAATCAATCAAAAAGCAATTTAAACATTATCCATTCAACATGTGAGAATCCCGAAATACCTCCACAACACAACGAACTCACTGCGAACCCAGCTACAGCAGCGCGAAGGCGCCCAAGAAAAGGCCGGTGAGGCCACCTGTGACGCCGTACTGTGCGTAAGCCAATGAGTTGCCAGCATTTTTCGACGTGGACGAAGCGGCGCTGGCGGAACCCGATGCAGAAGTACCAGTCTGGGAAGCGGTAGCTGCGCAGGCACGTTAGCAAATTATTCAATACAAAAGGGGAAAGAATCAAAGCGGAAACCCTTCTGGTTTTTGGACGGAGATATTGACCGGGAGTCTGTCAACGCGTGTGTTTGCTGCGGCACGGTAGGACCTGGTCGAATACCAGCGTCTCCGGGTCGTGGGAACGGACGGGCAGGCTCCAGTGTCATGGTTTGCAGACCGATCGGGCGGACCGTTGCCCCTGGCACCTGAGCGCTTGGGGGCAACGGCATCCCAATCGCCACGCTGGAGCCGTTGGACATTACCGGAGGCAGTCCCAGACCACTGTTGCCGGTTGGAACGGCATTTGCTGACGTTACACCGGATACAGCTGTCGATATGTTCACAGACACGTGCGACGAAGCAAACACACGGGTGGGACGAGATTCAGTTGGCCGAGTCCAGCTCGACAGGTGGCCAGGTCTCACAGTCCAAGAAGCCGATGGTCCGATTTTGCATGGGGAAGACGGGTGTCCAGTGCACGGAGAGGGAGTCGTCGAGGTCCAAGAAGGGAAGGGCCTGCCGACGCAAGAGGACGATGGCTTTCCCGTACAAGCAGGTGGCAGCTCGAGAGTTCGAGTGCACGACCCGGTTGGGCTAGCGGGCATCGGCCCTTCTGTACCGGTAGGTAGATAGGTGAAGGGTTCCCCCATCGACAGGATGACGGTACCGTCGCAGTCTGGGTAATCAATCCGATCGAGCACATGTGTCGGATAAGGGTAGACTTCGACGGTGACCGTGTCCCAGGGTGGATCATATAGACAAGCGACATCTTCGCAGACGGGGACAAGAAAAGTTGCTGTGGCGAACGTACCGGAAGCCTCAGTAGCGGCGGCGGAGCCAGCGGCGGAGCCGGAGGCCTCCGCGGCAGCAGCGGTGGTAGAGACACCTGGCGGAACGGCCGTGGTGTAGCTGCCACCTGGAGCGGCGGTGCCGGACAGGATGATGTAGCTGGAGATGCAGCCATCACGGCACTTGGCGTAGGCCTCGCTGGCAGCAGCGGAGCCGTCACCCTGGTCGCACTGGGCGACGCACTGGGTGGTCGAGTTCATCTGAGCATCGCCTGGGTGGGGGACGCCGACGCAGATGGCCTGGCAGGTGACATCGCTGGGGGCGCAGGCGTTGAGGCAGCTCTGCTGGGGCGTCAAGGCCGTGGATGTGGTCGTCTGAGCCGCAGCGGCGGCAATGAAGAGTGCGAAAATGGCCTTCATTGTGGGTTCTTCTGTTGAACTTGAGATGGCAGGCGTGAGATAGTAGCGATACAAGCCGGGGTTGGACCGATGCTGGCACTGAGAAATGCTTAAAGAGAAGACGAGTCGAGAAGACGGGGCCGGGTAAACGAGCGACTTTTTATACGGCAAACAAACGAGCGTGAGGCAGCAGCAACCGAGCACCTAAGGGTGGGAAGGCGAGCAACGACGACGAAGACGAAGCAGGTTCGTTCTTGATGTTGTTGTTGTTGTTGTCGGGGTGTCGGTGGTGAACGGGAGAGAGATGCACGTCGAGAGTGAAAAGGGAAAGGGCCAAGTTATAATTACCACGGGACAGAAAGCAGTGGAAGCCGGGTGGAAAGAGAAAGTCTGGGGTAAGCCGCAGAAGCCTGTGATCATTATGAAATTAAAACCCTTGCCAATAATTGCACATCGTCGGTGCCCACCAGTGCGGCGGGTCATTTGCTCTTAGCAAAGCGATGAAGGAGACCACGCCACCGGCCAGCAGGGCCACCGCCGAGTCCAACGGGCGGTCGTCCTTAAACAACCGCTAGGCCTTGGCCCTTGGCCCTCCTTTTCATATCTCTCTCTCTCTCTCTCTCTCTCCCCTCCGTGTTTGTACGCGCGTGCGGCCTACCTTTTTCCGGCCGCCCGCTGTGAACGAGAATGTTTGGCATCGCGGGTCGAAGACAGGACAGCTCGCATTTTCACGCGGCGCGCTCTCGACTGGTTTTGCTGCCCGTCGGTGGCGCGCGTGGTGTGTCCTGTGGCAAAACGCCCTGCTCGTGGATTTCGCTGGTGGAGCCCGGCGGCAGCTGCTGGCAGGGGAACAGCGCGATGGGCCGCCGAGCGAATGCAGCATCCGCGTCCCCTAAATAAAGAAAATGCTTTTTTGTTGCAGGGTGAACAGTGGCATGCAACAATCGCGCTCTGGCATGTGGAGGCACGTACCGCCGTCTGAGAGGCCCGCCTCGCGCCTTCGCTCAAGAGCAGCGAGGATTGCTCCCGTCACCGGCCCACGACCCGGCACTGATCACTGGCACGGTCCTTTGCGCAAAGCATGTTCGCAGGCCCAGGTCTGGCACCGCACGCGTTGTTTCGCGATCACGAAATCGCGTCTTCCTACGGGATGGAGCGCCGACAGGCGTGCACAGGCAGAACCCCAGGCACCCATGCTTCACAGCCAGGAAAACGGGCGGTGGCTTAGCATGAGATTAGACACAAGATCCATCACAAGCAAACTCCCAATCGAGCACGCTCCTCGCTGCACGCACAAGAGACGAATTCAGACTTCGAAGCTTCGCACATCGAGACGCAGAAGCCCTCTCCTGATTGTGAATCTGCAGCGCTATCTACTTGTATCTGATCTAATGCTGAAGATGAGGCGCTGGCTTTCCCTCCTCCCACGCGTGCAAGGTTTCGTCGATGTTCACCCAGTACCGTAGCTTGACTGCCTCCTTGGCCGCCTCTGCAACGTCGTCCTTCTTGAAAGCCTCCTCCAGGACCTTGACACTGTCCGCGATCCTTACGTCGTTCTCCTCCTTGATCTTGCGGATCTCCTCCTCCGTCTCGGCCTCCTCGATCTGTTCTCGCAGCTCGAGCACCTCCATCAGCAGCGTCTGATCATCAGCGCCCTCGCCCAGTTTTGCCGCGTCATCCGTGGACGAGTTGTCGCCCTTGAGTGACAGCAGGTACTGCGCCCGCAGCAATGGAGATTGCAACGTCTTGTAGGCTTCGTTGATGCGCGAAGACAGCGCTTCGGCTGCGGCTTTGCGTTCGGGTGGGTGCCGGTCAGGGTGAGCCGCTGCCTGGAGCTTGAGGAATTCGTTTCGCAGTTGCTTCAGGTCCACGGAGAAAGAGCCAGAGGGAGGTGGACCATCAGGCAACGTCGACGGGAAAAAGTCGTAGTGCGTTCGAGCATTTGACGGAAGATCCGAACGTCGCTTCGTGTGCGAAAAATGCCGTCTGCTGCACGCCTGCGATCCAGCGCATCGAAGCGATGATGGCCAAACCACTGCTTGCGTTGGCGAGATGCGCGGTTGATGGCAAACCAACGACGTTGATGCGACTGTCCCCCGCGACTGTGCAGCCACGGCGGATCGCAAGTAGCGGAGGGTTTCTGGTGAAGTGCGCACGAGTGAGATCTTCTTCATCGTGCCAGATTAGAGCCTATAGAGATAGGACCTGGACGTTGACGAGCTGAAGAGTATGAATAATCCTGGAAACAACGTTCCTCGCAGCGTGACATCAGAGCTTCAGCTTTTTGCTTGGAGGGGGGAACAACTTCCGACTTCGGCTGATCCCTCTCCGAACAACGCGAAGCCGGCTATGAATCTGACGACATGCAACGTCAAAAAAATCTAACAGAAAAAATTACTAAACCAATCTGTTGCCCGTATTCACAACAATATAAGAGACGTATGACGATTCAACATTACTGGCTAGGTAATCTAATGGATCGGGGGGGTATAATGAGCACCTATCACATTGGCGAGCTGACCTTTGCTCTAGCCATGCCAAAGAAAAGTTAAAACAGCCCTAGACTATTCCGCCCTGACATGTGCACCAATAAAACGGTTTCAAAGTATCATAAGAATGTTGTGCCCCGCGGAAGAACATGAAGAGTTGACTATGTTGATTGAGTGGTGGAGGTTGGCGCAATTTCATCGGCCCTTTGACTTTCTGCAGACGGCGCTGGTGCAACGCTTTCAGCAACAGTCGATTTCGCAACATCCACAGCATTGGGTGAACCATCTTCCTTGGTCTCATCCTGCTGCTGAGGAGTGTCGTCTCGAGACTTTTCAGGTTCGACACTGTCTGCATGCTCGCTTTCCGTCGCAGCACGATCAACAGGTGTTGAAGCACCTGTGCCCGTCTGGCTGTGGTCGGACGGAAAGTACCGCTGTGCAGTGTCCAGCCGAGCTCTCTCCTGTTCTACACCCTTCGGAAACATATGCTTGAGGATATGATCCGCCCGTTCCTGCGTGTTGCCGGCCTCCACATCATGGCTGGCTGTGCTCGCAGGGCTCTCTGCAGCCGCGCTAGCGTCCCCTGCCCGACCCGAGGCTGAAACGCCTGCGGCAGCTTCCCGTTTTTCCTCTTCCTTCTTTGCGTGAACTTTGCGAAGATTGGCCGCGCTGCTCTGGGACCGCATGTCCGGGCGACCGTCTTTTCGAATAAGAATGCCGTCAGCATTGCGGACAGGTTTGGTCCTTGAACGCTTGGTGTGGCTGTAGGGATCAAAGTTCTGAACGGGGGAAGGAGCCATAGTAGGACCACTACCGGAGCTTTGACGGCTAGCTCCACCGCGGTAGAATCCATCGGATTCAGCTTGCGAACCTGCCCAGCCTTCCTTCTCCGATTCTGGCGTTCCCGAGATGTGTGGCTCCAGTGGCATGCTCTTTCTTGGGCGGCCACCACGTCCTCGGCCGCGTCCTCGACCTCGTGGACTTATGCTGTGTCCCACACCAGACAGTGTACGTTGGTATGAAGTGTGCCAAATATCCTCGGATCCACCTTCTTGAGTAGAAGAAGGTGCAAGAGTAGAGGGATTCGTAGTGTCAGGATAGCTGTCGTGCGAAGCATTGCGGTAGTTTTGTGGCGTAGTGATGGACTCATCTGTGTCCATGCGCTCATATCGGGCGGCGGGCGTACTACCAGCCTGTGCCTCATACGCATATCGTGGTTCGAGCGGGGCAAGCTTCGCTCGTTTTGGCGATCCGATGGGCGTATTGGCAGCGTCTCCATGTCCATCCGCGGCACCGGGGGGGCCCCTCTTCAGTCCCGTGTTTATAGAGATCCAGCTAGGAGGGGTAGCAGCAGCAGAAGCCACCGCCTTTTCTTGTTCTGCATACTGGGGACGATGTGACTGGTCAGAGACATAGGTTGCCGGTTGAGGAGGGTGCGAAGGCAGTACTCGTGGAGGCTCCGACGTTCGCACCTGAGGCATTTGTGTCTGTGGTCCATGATGTGCGACGGGAACATGGTGTACGGGTTGCTGACGTGCATGCAGGAGATAGTCGGGGTTGGCTGCTGATGTGGGGCTGGTGTTACTTTCTTCCAAGCGTTGCAGTCTTCGCTTGACAACTTCGAATTGCACTCTCAAGACATCCACTTCATTTGCCTTCGAAACAGCTTGGCTTAGGGTCGTCGAGAATATCTCTAACGTTTGGTCGTCGAGGCGCTCGGGATGAGCGGCCGCTGCGATGTGCTGTCTAGCGGCAAGCAGTTCTCGTCTCACGACTTCCACCGTCTCCTGGAATTCGCTACGCAACTGCTGAAAGGCGCCTTCTAGCCGAGCGATATCTCGAGTGCACGACTCCAGCGTTGATCGATTGATGCTCATTTGCGCCTGGAGACGGTCGAGTGGATCGAGCTTGGCCGATACGCTTGGCGAATAATGGGTTGTGCCAGTTGAAGGATTCGCCAGCGTTTGACCATTCAAATGAGCATTCGCGGGTGAAGATCCTCGGTCAGTGGGGTTAGGCTGCTGCTGCTGCGGCAGATGTACCACTCGCTCCGTCACCACAGGCTTTGGCTGCAACGGCTGTGATGGAACGGTGCGCACAGCGGGAAGGTCATTTTGCCTGGGTTCTTCTTGAGGCCTGTGGCCCAGGACGGACATGGACGGAAGTGAAGGCTTTTGTACGGTAATAGCAGTCGCTGTGCCAGCCACTTCTCTCGAGCGGTCCATTTTTGGAGCTTCTGAGGCGGGATGGCTTGGTGATTCCGCTTGGTGATCGTCTTCAATCACTGCTTCAACCGGTTTACCGCTTGCCTCAGAACGTAACTGAATTTTCGGAAGCTTTATAAACTCCCGGTCTCTATCAAGCAGGTTGCCATTAGCAAAGTTGCGTTCGCCAGGTGTATGGCAAGGGGAAGGCAAGACAGGCCAGGGCAAGGCAGCAGGTGGCCTGGCGTACAGTGCCATTGTGTACGGAAACACAAAGCAGACGGAGGGCGGAAAGGTAAGAGATAAAAGTACTTACACATATGCACTCTTGCTGTCGGGTGCCTTTATGCAAGTGATGGCGAGCGTGTCATCGCAGTTATTGCATACGAGTGGTTGGATGATGCTTTGGCAATTAGAGTCAGCTTTGGCACGCTTGAGCCATCCCAAGTCGAAATGACAAAGGTCGAAAATGATGTAAAAGTGGACGAATGAGAATGCATGGTGCGTATAGGGGTGTTGATATAGCAGATGAGCATTTTGCTGGACAGCAGAAGGTAATTTGCGCGACAAGGATGTGGTTGCCGCAAAGGGCGAATCTTGGGGCGCCACAATGTACTAGGCAGGCGTGCATGCGTTTTGGTGGATGTCATGGGAAATGGGTGAGCGGCCAAAAGAAGATAAGCGCGTGCGACTAGGAAAGGCTGCTAATCGGGGGAGGGTGAGGTACAGCAAATTGGCGATGTGCATGACACTGATGATGACAATAATCGGCAGAAAATCGCCACAAGCCGAAGACAAAAATATGGGTCATCGCAACAGTTCACAACCGTATGCGATGTCGACGTCGTGGTGGTGGTGGTGGTGGTGGTGGTGGTAGTAGTAAGAAGAATAGTCGTGATGATGATGATCGTAATAGTTGTCATAGCAGTGGTCGGAGTAGAGGAAGAAGCCGCAGGACAAAAAAAAACGAGAAAAAGAAGTGGAAAAAGATCACCAATGGGAAAGACGGAAGATTCATGATGTGCTTTTGGTGCTCACTCACCATCCATGGAGAGAACTCGTTTCGGCGGCCGGCTTAGCCTTTCCCTTCGCGTGCAGCCCCGTGATGCTGTACGAGCCCCGATGAGCGGGCAGGTAGTATGACCCCTGCGAAGCGAAGACAAAAGAGTCAGCAATGAAGCAGGCCAAGGAGACGACCAGGACAGGAAGCGAAGGAAACGGAAAATAACAATGGCAACAGCAACAAGAACAAGAACCACGGCCAGAATCCAACAGAGAAAGGGCGCAACCTTGTCCCAGCGAAAACGTGATTAAAGAGAAAGGACCGGAAGGGAAAAATACTCACGGTGATGCGCAGCCAGGCGTTGTCAAAGTGAGCAAAGTTGGCATCGCATGCCTTGCAACTGGCGACCGTGGAGCGCTGGGCGACACAACCATTGACGGCGTCGCCGTCGCCCTTGGCCTCGCCCATCCCGGTTGTGTTTGCGGTTGCGGTGGTGGTGGCGGCTGACTCCAAGGCAGCGTCGGACTTGACCAGCGCGCCGCTATCCCCCGTCGAGGCGGACAGATGGTGATGTTGAGGATGTGGACGATGAAAATGATGCTGGTCTGCAGCGGGCGCCTCCACCATCGCCATCCTCGCAGCTGAACTCTGTTCGTCTCGATGCCAGAGTGGAAAAGGTGAGCAACAAAAAGTCAAGCGAGAGTCCGCGAATGCAGCAAGATCATGACTTCTGGGACCCACAGCAGTTAGGTTGCAGAACGCAGGTTTAGACGGAGGATATATTATTCGAGGAAAACCAAATAACCAAAGATAGTGTCAGACTATTTGTCGAAACGAAATGAGCTAGCCCCCGTTGCGGTTAGCGCAAAGGATAAGATAGAGTTTGGCTCGTGAATGGATTAGTAGAGTTTCACAAATAAGGGATCGCGTCCTGGGGGCAAAAATGGGTATTTTTTTTTTGTTGAACGTTCGGATGTGTGATGTCGGGAACAAAATGTGACGAATGAGGACGACGACGGCAACCTCGATAAAAACGATGACAATAAAAAAACAATAACAATAGCAGCAATAATAACCATGACGGTGACGAGGATAATGCGAATAACAATCGTCGCAGTAGAATGATAACGATCGTGATCATGACCACGGTAATGGCGCTAATGACGATACCGTACTGTAATCACAAGGAGGAAAGAGTGATCGTGCTTGTCGTCCTCGTTGCTGCTGCTGTCAGCAGCGTGTTCTTTCCTGTAAGGTAACGCACGATACCACCTGCCAATCCATTATCTTACCTGTCGCTCTACTTTTGGTGGCTCGCACTTTCCCTTTGTTCTCGTGCCCCTTCCCGACTGAGCGCGCTGCAGGGCTCAGCACCATGGACAGCACACGCAACAAGCAACTCTCGTCGTCGACCACGCCATCGACAAGAATGACCGCAAGCCGTCGTGGACGATCAACGAACCTGTGCTGTGTACAACAACTGGTGGCCCCGTGGCGCTTCACGGTGCTCCGTCCGGCGCTGCTAATCTGTCTAGTTTCTGTTCTTTATCGTAATCAGCGCCCGCCCCAATATTATGTCGCGCGCTAACTGAACTCACTAAGCTATTTCCTAAACATGCTCAGTATTAATCAGCCCCACACGTCGATCAATCACACGCACACACGCCATCTCTCTTTCCCTCTAACTTTCTCGCTCTGTCTGTCTTAGACAAAAAAGCGCGCATGCATATCACACGACATATACCCTCTCTCTGTATCTCCCTCTCCCTCGTCCGCTGTACGCCTCTTCTACTCTCTTCCTATCTCACACACACACACACACACACTCTCTCTCTCTCTCTCTCTCTCTCTTTTCCTCATTATTTGCACGGCAAGAACCTCTTCCACTCCCCCTACCTTCCAATCTCCCTCGCGTCGTTAGACTCAATCAAACTCATTGTCTCAAAAACTTGATGACTCGGGTCTCCCATGCATCCCTGGACCCGACTTGTCCGGCTGTCTGACCACGCATAATGTAGTATAATACATCACGCGCTAGTGATTTATCTACCTGGCGTCAATGCAAATCATGGTGAAGGGACCGCCTACTTTATGCCATGCTGTTTCAGCATACGAAACAACAGTAGGAAGTTTGTTTCAATCTTCCTTTTACGCACCATATTTCCGATCGCTCTCGGGGGATTTTTTAACCTTTTACGTTTTCCTTTTTCCTTTTCCCTTTTTAAAAAAAAATTAAATTTGCTTTTTTACAGGGTCGAAAGTGGACTGTATTCATGACACATTTTGCCAACGTACAGATCGCGCTTGCGCCACGAACTAGCCGCGTTTCGCGATCGCCCTGCACTGCTCTGCACTGCCCTGCTTTGCTCAGAATGCTCAAGACACAATGCAATCTATCCCAAAAATCATTATTTTACAGTGATAAAGCCAAGACCTTCCCGGGCCTTCTTACATGCTCTACGCATCTGCTGCTCCTCGACATCGGTCCACTTCACGCTCAGCTGATCCCATTTCTTAGTTCGGTATTCGTCTCTGAACTGTTGGTGGAGTGCTTGCATCCGAAAAACCTCTCGTGGATCGCCATGGCCACTGTAAACAATGAATGCCGTGCACGGCGGCAGCGCCTCGTAGATGGCTGAAAGGTGCTTCACTGTGTTGGCCACCGCCTGAGATAGCGCTTGCAAATTTGGCTGAGCTGCCCTGACCTCTTCCTCCGTCAACGAGTACCTCGCCAAGGCTTGCTGGCGCATCTCGTTGTTGTCGCTCGTCTTTGACTTTTCCCACCATCCGCGCACCGCCTCCACCTCTCGAAACCGGGCCCATATGAAATCGACGCCTTTTGTCGCAGCTTCATTGTCATCTGAGACAAGGAGTCTCTTGACTTGCTCTGCAACTTCGGAATCGTTCTCACAGCCTCGGATGACATCGGCATTTGCCCCGAGCCCACGAGTAGGGTTACCCCAATCGACCACCGCGCTGGACCGGAATTCCTCTTCGCCCGGGTTCTTTCGAAATATCTTTGGGACCGGCGACCTCTTGATTCGGTTGAAAATCGACTCGCTGCTTGCCTCATTCGTGCCCCAACTGTGGCCTTTCTGACATTTTTGCTTCACTAGGTCGAGCACGGCTTTTGCGTCCTCAACGCTGTCGTGCCCCGTCGTTCCGTGACTTTTCTGAATCTCGCGACCCAAATACTTCTGCGCCAACCATTTCAGGCTGCTCTTGAGCGGTGGGCCTCTTGGGTGAGGGTAAATGATGGCTGTGTCTACTATATGAGGATGTGTCATGCGCAGCGCCTTGAAGTCCCCATCGAGCGAATGCCCGATAATAATCGTCGATGGCTTGATAACCTCTTGAAGTCTCTTCTGTATGTCCGTGAGGCGAGTCGTTACCGGAGCTAACATTTCCTCCGTGATACCGGAATATTGCGTGAGATAATCGGTGATAGGAGCTTCGGGTTTGACCAGTTCATCAAGCACGATGTTTCCGTCCCAGTCCAGAACACTTATGCGAGTGAGTTCGAGCTGCTCGTCGCCTGTTTTGCACATTTCGCAGTCAATAGCAATGACGTGCCGTCCACCAGTAACATCATCCGCGCTGGCTTGTTGCTCAGGCGCATCTCGTGCACCGGTGGCGGTATCGATCCAGCCATGTTCAGTCGATTGCATAGTGCTACGTCGAAGCTCCACGAGAGAAGCCTTCGCCGCTTCCGTTTCGCACAGTGCTGGGTGAAGTACGTAGTCGCTACTCTCGAGTTCTTGTGCAGATGCAATGAATTCTGTGATCGGCGTGAGCTTTTCTACGAAGTCATTCGACTTCGCCAAGCTCGGTCCCTTCTTCTTTTTTTCGTCCTTTGATTTGGGCAACGGCGTGAGGAGCATAGACTGAAGAGGAGAGTGGATTTTCGCATATTTGTCATCTCCGGGAGCTTTGACCGGCCAGATATGGGTAAACATGTCAGCAAATGGCCTCAAAGTGGCCGGCAAGATGGCCACGTCGAGTTTTTTGGGATAGTAATCATCAGGTGATAGATGCACTCGCTTTGGTGTCGATTCACTTCCATCTTTTCGCTCTTGGTTTGCGTCAGTTGTGTCCACATCTGCTGGTGAAGCCGTGTTAGAGTCTTTAAAGTAGGCGGAATTGGTTGAAACCGCTTCTATATTGGCTGGCTGCTCTGACACGCGTAGAAGCGGTGTACGTCCAGTGAACAGGTCGGGATCAAAACCTGGAATAGTAATGGCCACGACTTTCTTGATGGCATCACGGTGTCTGATAGCAACCCACTGTGGAGCTGGTCCGTCGGAAAGAATGTATAGGATGAGATGTTGCAGGTCGCTTATCTTGACATTCGTTTGCAATCGTGCATTAGGCGAATGATAAATGGAAGGATAGTTTGTGGTGCCCTTGGCCGGGTTGATTCTGCGCTTTTTCTTGCCTTGACTTGGCACTTCTTGCCAGTTATCATCGTTAGAAGGTTTTGAGCCCGATCCTTGTATATCCATATTCCCATTCGGCGAAGCATTGCCATGAGCTACGAGATCGACTTTGGTAGAATCAGAAGATCCATCAATGTTATTGTCATTCTCGGCATGTTGCCTGCTACGCTTGCGCGACATGACCTCCAGACACAAGCGTCGCAACAAGAATGCTATTTGAAGGGTTTATGCCCTCGCGATGGACGACGGATCGAATTTTCTCAGCTACGTCCGACGTTGGAGCACCCACTCCAGCCACTAGAATGAATTTTCGGAGACTTGGCACAGTTGTGGCGGCCTCCCGAGCTGCTTCGGTAGTGGCCTGAAGCTTTGGTCGGAACACAGACAGCTGAGTTTTTGTGGCAAGCCTGCCCCATCGACTTTTCGATCATCTCGCTTCGAGAAGCATATCAGCTATATCTCATCCTCTTACAGTACCCTTCAGCTACAAGCCGATACCCATCCTGCCGATAGAATTCCCGGTGGTTGCTACGATGTCCGCTCGCAGATGACCATTTCTCCCTTGCCTATTGAGTTCGCCTTATACACACGAACTTTGCTGCCGAGATGGGATTCTTAACTTTGCCACGAGAATGGGAAGGCCAACATGAGGCCTTTCCAGCCCACCCTCCACAGTTTGACGGTCGAGGATTGCTTTCAGGCAGCGGAGTAGTTGTCCTGCTTGGTTCGATCGGCGGCGTGGCATTAAATCTCAGTCGAGCTCTTCGTCGGAAGCCACTCAGCTTGGCTGTTTTGAACGGAATTGGCCTCTGCACAATCCCGTCCATACCAATTGATATCATAATAGAAGAAAGAGGACGGCGGGGATGTATTGAGGATATCCGGGCTATTCTCAAAGCCGACAACAAAACGCTCCCACCCCGGAAGTATATCAAGTTCACCAAAGAGAACACACCCGAAACCACTGCAGTAATCTGTGGAGGACTTGCCGTACTTGGGCTACTTGCATACCGCCGTGCGCCTAATGGCCCCAAGGCTGGCGTCCTCTCAGTGCTTGGCGCGTTCAGCGCCGGCTCTTTCTTTGGAACGCAATTGTCTAACAATGCGCAAAAGAAATTGAACGGTGCTGCTATGATGAAGTATCAGATTGCTTGTCTGAAAGGCAGTCAAATATACTCCGAGAGGACTCGAAAGCCTCCAGATGAATGGTTGTATGAGAGCATAGCTGGGTTGGGCCAAGGTATCTCAAGACACCAAGATTCGAATCCGTGGTCTTTGCTCAGAGGAATCAATCAAGAATCCGACGATGAGACAATTGCCATAATTGACGAGGACAACGTTACCACTGCTAGTTCATTGCTTACAGCGTTTCCCTTGCCACCTGGATCAGAACCTCACATGGCCGTGAAGACGCAGGACGGAACAAAGATTTACGCCCCTCAACGTGACTATGAATGGAATCCGACCTCGGCCCAGACAGGTCTCGAGATCTTGCAAGATCATCTGGAAGAGCTGAGCACGGCAAGGTCGAAACAAGCACAGACAGCCGAGTATCTTTGGAACATGATTGCCCGCAGGGAAGCAGACAAGTTCCCTCCGTACGCGCGCAACGACGAAGCAGAGGAGATTATTTTGGAAAGAAAAGCCCTGGAGCTACTCACTAGCATACATAGACAAGTCTATTCACAGATAGCCGATCTGGACTGGTGCATAGCGAACACGAAGAAGCTTATATTGCAATTTCAGACAGATGGCAAATGGGTGCCTTCAACATCTGTACAGTCTTCCGTCCTCTCGGAGGCTAGAGATAAAATCTTGGAAAACATCAGGCTGCACAAGAAAAATTTGGAAGTTCAACAAACGACATTTGCGAACGAAGAGAATATCAAGATGATGGCAATATCTGAGGATGAAAAGGAGGACATACGGCGCGCGCTGAGAGAGAACTTAGCGGCAACGACGAGGCTGCTGGAGGATCTTGAAAACGAGGTCGAAAAGGGACAATGAGCGCAGAACAAGCGCCCACAAGCATATTCCGACAGGTTTTGTCCCCCTTTACAATAGGACTGCCTCTTTGAGGCAAGCTACTCATCTGGTCCATCTACATCCAAGATTTGATTGTACAATATTTCGATATATTCATACTTCCATACAAGATCTGCTAGAGCCAGCCATCTAAAACAAAACGCCACTTGAATGAGCCCGTACTCGCTTCGTCCAGCACATAGACTAATGCTTTCACAACTACAATCATGCGCCCTTAGTTCTTCCTTCTTCTGACACCGACCTGCAACTCCAGCGGCTTCCTCAAAAATCCCTCTCGCGTTTCCAATGTGTCCTGGTACAGCTCAAACTCGAAGTTTCTGAACACGGTGCTCACGATGAGCGCCATCTCCATCTCCGCGACGTTGCGGCCAACGCACGATCTCGGGCCGTAGCTGAATGGGATAAATGCTTCCTTTTGC
Organism: Verruconis gallopava; assembly: GCF_000836295.1. Lineage (NCBI taxonomy): Eukaryota > Fungi > Ascomycota > Dothideomycetes > Venturiales > Sympoventuriaceae > Verruconis > Verruconis gallopava. Next base: position 1,109,456 of record NW_015622140.1, on the reverse strand, counting down.
CTGTCTGTCAACCGGTCCTTGGCCCATCGCTCCGGGCGGAACTCATCTGCGTCTGGGCCCCAAATTTCCTTCGAGTGGTGAATAGTATAAGCGGGGACGGAGAGAGTGGTGCCAGCCGGGAAGAAGTGGTTCTGCAAGGTGATACCTTCACCAACGACGATACGCGGTAGTCCAAGGGAAGACGTCGAGTGAATGCGCATGGTCTCTTTGATGACAGCATCCACGTAAGGAAGATCCTTGATTTGCTCGTACGAGGGAACGCCTTGGATCGGGAGTGCATTGTCGAGCTCTTCCTGTAGTTTCGGAATGACGTGGGGATTCTTGAGCACGTGGAAGAGCAGAGCGCATGAAGTGTTGCTAGTCGTGTCGCTTCCGGCGATAAGTTGCGTCAGAGCTTCAGCAGTAAGTTCTTCGCGACCCAGCTTGTTTCCGGACGCGTCCTTGCCCTCCATCAGACGAGCCAGGAGATCAACCCGATTGCGGGCACGGTCGGGATTATCCAAGCGATCTTTGACTCGAGCAATGGCAATACCGGCGAGATTCTCGACGGCTTGAACACCTTGACGGAAAAACTTGTCCGGTAGGAACCTCGCGTAAGGCTTGATTGCAGGCCAGCAGCCAATCGTTCTGAGTATTCTGCATCAGTTCATGAGCTTCTTTTAACCACAATGTAAGAACATACCCAGATACTTCGCCTCTCCTGTTCAGCACTTCAACAGCTGGTACATACGTTACTGGGGCGTCTGGCGAGCTTCTCATTTCAGCCTCGTCTTTGCCTTTCTTAAGCATGCCAAACGGAGCACCGAAGGCAAGATCTCCGATGATATCGAAGGCGAGATAGTTGAACCAATTAAGGGCGTCGATCTTAGCATAGCCTCCATTTGCACTTTCAGACAACTTGCTCCACTGTGTCTCAAACAATTCGAGGTTGTGATGCATGTATTGCTCGAACTGGCCTACAGACTTTGCACTAAACGTATGAGACACCGTTTTGCGTTTGCGGGTATGCTCCGCTCGATCGCGAGTGTTGAACAAACCCCGCCTGATCGAAACAAAAGCATCGTAGTATTCACTGCATTACATTAGCAAATGGTACATGATGTGGCTTGGGTTATTTACGATTTTAAGAAACCGTTGCCGTGACCGTAAATGGCCTGGATGGCCTTGTCATCTGCAACCGACACGTGATTTGGTTGAATTCTGACAAGCTTGCCGTATTTCTTGTGGGCTTCGTCGACTGCTAGATATCTTTTGCCACGACGGGCCTGTAGCATTAGCCACAGATTCGTAAACTGAGCTGGAAAGGGAGCTGGTATATCATGCAGTCCCCAATTCTGAAAATACGGCACAAGGTAGAATAAAGCAGGTAAAAGTAGCACCGTGTACGGCGTCAGTAGTGAGTCCAGAATAGCCATCCTGACGAGTGAAGATCCGTAGACGTGCGATCGATATGGAACAGAATATTGTGTGCAGGGGAATATAGGTGATCAGCGTAGGGGGGACATGCAAAGCCTCGAAGATTGCTGGAGCTTGATGAGGCTAGAAAATTTTTCTTTCAATGTATGTATCTAAACGGTGCGTTGAAGCTCTAGATCTCGCACCAGCTGATGATACACACCCAATATATAGTCGCATCGAGATGATGTCGGTCGTGTTTTCGGGCAAACGCTACCAAGCCTTCGAGCGGTCTGGGGCATGATATTCGAGCTGTCTCATTGGTCAGAGCCCCACAAACGCTCCAGCTTGCGGGGTGCTGCTGAAGTTTCGGCAGGCAATCCTTCGGACATAGATGAATAAGTTCTTACTTCAGCCGTCCCTTATACTAAGTAAGCCATTGCCGATTTTCAAGCTTACAATTGCCTTGCCCGAACCTCCATATAACAGCTCTGTGTCCTTAACCCTAGACTGCCGGTTGTGCTTTCTCTCTGCTCCGATGCGATATTTCTCCTGTATTTGGTGGATGAAGTGCTCGGTCGTGGCACTTGTATGACCAGCGATCTCGATCCGAAAGTTGCAGCCGTCTCTCCGCTGGAGCCAAAGGTTTCCCCTTTGTCGCTATCAAGTTCACCTTGTTTACTACTCCCCAATTTCTGTGGACCCACGCTCTGAGACCATGTCCAATTTCGGTGCTGATGTAATGTAGATTACACCATTGTTACTTATTGTTCGTTTGCGCGAAGCCAGGTATTCTGGATCGAAAGTCCCGTTCCTTGTATCACAGTGTGGATTTGCAGCATTTGTGGGGGCAACTCCGTATAGGACAAGCTAATCCTTTGACGATAGATTCCCACAGCCACTTGCTCTGTCGCGGTATATAGGCTTGAGCAACAGAGCCTCTCTTCTTCCGGGACATAAGTTGGTTGTTGATATACGACACGCTCTCGATTTATCTTCCATCATAGTGTGGACCTTTTTTTTTCCATATCCTGGCGAAGAAACACCATCAATAACAAATAGCTGCTTTAATCACTCAAAGCAGAGATTCCTTTGAATGGAGCATAGCTAAGATGTCAGTGTATTAAAAGCGTACTCAGGGACGTACATAGTAATGATCAGCGGGAGAGACTGTTCGCAAAAAGAACCTAAAACATGTTCGCTACATCTAGCGGGCAATTCATACCACTGTAGACCAACCCGAGAGGTCGACTTAAACCCAAAAGCTGAGAGGAGGCAGAAGATAAATCGATTCAGCTCTCGTTGGGGGATCGTCTTCTACGCCTCCTTGGATAGTCCGCGAATTGAAGATGGTATCGCTGGGGAATTGAATGTGAATTGGAAATACAGCCGTGAATGCGAGGATTGTCCTGCTCATGGCAAACGTGTTCCTTCACTCTTACCCAAGATTCTCTCAACTTTCGCTTCAGTCCGCCTTATAGCTTTCAACCAGGCTGCGCGCTGTGAGCTCTTGTCCTTCATCACGTCATCGTCGACTCTGTCTTTTGCGCTTTTTCTTGGTACAACTAATAGTGCAAGCCTCCTGCCTGTGGGATCACTTTTGTCTCTGCAGGAACGTTTCTTCGGTTCACGTGCCCACCAGGAGCCCGCGTCTTCTCTCTCATTTTGAAGGCGAGTTTTAGACACACAATTTGTGCGCCCTGGTGCGCGAAGCTGAATGTTATGCAGCGGCGCACCTTAGCTTTCTCGACCAATATCATCTGATCTGTACTCCAGGGCCTCCGTGGATTGATATTTGTGTCAACTCTTTAAACTGGGTATCTGCCAATAGCGTTCTAAGTCTTGGTCTGTATCACGAATTCCAAGGCCGTGTCTCATTTGTGTGATATATCAGGCTCACGTCGTCAACCTCTCTTTCAAGTAGTATCCGTCAAAGTCTTGAAGCTTCCCTTCTACGATAAGGAAAACTTTGTGGAGGAAACCTTGAGGGGACTGATTCAAAAACTTGGCGTGAATGGTTGTCGCACTAGGTCGACCTTTGACGATACCAACAAGCGGGTTCTTCTGGCGGGCGAGCATGATTTGGGTATGGAAAGAAACGTGTTGCGTAACATCGGTGCACCGAAGGCCGTGAATATTATATTTCAGACCTTCCACTTGTGAACAGAGATTCGCAGCCTTGACCATAAAAATAAAGGGAGTCTCGAATAGTACATGAATCCTAGAAGCATGTCATACACCGTCTCGTTCGGTGGTTCGGTGATAGCGCCCTCGCTTCGCGCGCATCATTCGTCCGTACCTCAAGCGAACGCGGAGTCGGGGCGACTGGAGCAACCTCGCAGCGCAGATCCCAGCCCAAGAACCCGACAGGATGTGTGTCTCTCGGTCAGACAAGGGAATCTTCCGAATGCATGCTAGACGCTGTAGGAAGTGCAGGCCAGTGTCTTTCTCACTCTCTCAAGCCTCGCACGCGGAGGGGCGTACGACAATGGCCTTCTCACGGTTGACACGGAAGGAGATAACGAGCGTCCGTCAGTCAGCGCTAGGACAAGACGACGGACAGCAGCCCACGGGCAATTTGGCTTAGGTTTGCTGCGTCATGTTTGTCTCAACGAAACGATAGCGTGTGAACAGCTGATCGGCGCATCTGCCAGCCCATGGGCGACTGGGCGGCGTGACACCCTGTCTCGTTGGCGGGCTGACCGCCCCGACCGACCCTATCAGCATCTCACTTCGCAACTGCACCTGACAATACACCCTCAACGCTGCCTGCGACGTCCTCTCTCCTCCTCCTCCTCCTCTCTCACAATATCACCGTGTCCTCCTTACGGTCGGCCCGTCACAAGCCCAGTGCGACTTCGAGAGCTTGCGCAATGCACCTGGCCTGAGGAGAGAGCCTGGTACAACCCCACCATCCGTCTGCCCACCTGCGGAGCCTCGTCACGCTTTACCGACATCGCTGTGCCGCTGCACCGTCCCTCACTCTCTCTTGTTGAAGTTAAGTAGCCCTCGCTCTGGCTTCCTCTTGACTACTTCGCTTGTTTCACCATGGATTGCAACGCCTCTCCGTCGGCACCGGCTGCGTCTGGCAGCAATATTGAAGCCAATATCCGTCGTGCTCACGGGACACATGCGCCAAGGTTGCGCTCAGATGGTATGTACTCGCTCAACTATGTTTCTTTTCAGGCTTGTGCTTCAAACAAATGCCAGCCGTGGTGGTTTGATCAAGACGCCCGTCCTTTGCTGAAACTCTAACAGCCGCCGGGGTAGAATCCTGGATTGAAGTATCGTCTCGACCGTCATCATCCTCCTTATCATCTGTCGCCGACGAGATCATCACCGAGGGGCTCCGCGTGCAGCACGATTCTAACCTTCTTCGAAGACGCACGCGAAAGCGCGCAAACGATCATATCCACACATATGGAAACAGACAGTCCTACGCCGGCACCAGCAGTCAAGAAGAGTACGAGGAGAGCGAGAGCGAATCTGACCGTATTATGACCTCCTCCAATGAGGCCTTGCCGCGATCCCCTCTACGACATGAGTGGAGGCCAACAGGGCCACAATTTACCCTGTCATCAGCGTCCTCGGACAACGCGTATGCTAGTGAGGACGCTGATGACAACGAAAATGCTACAGCGATTGGCCTAAGGCGAGGCGAGGAGTACTTTACCCCGCAGCCAAATGTCTTTTCACACCCACCTACTGCGAGTCGGGCAAGCTCTCAGCAGCAGTCTACAAACTCCTACTTTTCTGAGCGCCCGGTTCGCCCTTCTCAACGAGGCTCATACGCAACAAGAGAGCAACATTCACCTTACAATGCCATTTCGCCGTCGCATCAGGCAGATCACGATGCTGCTCTTAGAGCCAGCTTGTCAACATTGCTATCATGCGCTGCAGCAGCACGAGGTTTGCCCAAGTCAAACCAGCAAGCTCTGCAGGCCAGCACACGGCCGGTTACTTCAAACCGTGTAGATCCGACATCTATCGGCCTGATTCCAGAATCTGCGGTTTATGGCAGCCCTGCAAAACCAGCAACACAATCATCCCAAAAGTCGGCTGAAAGCAGTGCAGTGGCATCTCCTGATAAGACTAAGCGTAAGGTTACATCATCTACAGCGCAAAGAAGCAATAGCAAGGACAGGCGGACAACCAAAAAGGCCAGAAAGACATCCGCGAATTGGACACCCGCGACGATGGAAGACGTCAACCCAACGCTGCTCACTTGGTTTGTCGGAGCAGGTGTTGTTGTGCTTATTAGTGCACTGAGTTTCTCTGCTGGTTATATTACTGGCCGCGAACACGGTCGCGCAGAGGCCATTGAATTAGGTATGGGCGCAGGAGAAGTTGGTAGATGCGGAAAAGAGGCTATGGTGGCAGGCGCTGGTCGAGGTCTACGTCGGTTGAGATGGACTGACGCTGCCTCTAGCATGGTTTCGTGAGGAGACTAGATTGGATTTTGACGAGTTGCCTTGGTGTGGTCGCATAGTTTGGAGTCTCGTCGTGGAGAATGCACCGCCGAGAAGGTCGGCTTGCAAATAATGAGATAAGGATAGACCTTGTGCCGTTACTTAACAACAGCTTGGTGTTATCAGATGGCAACGTTCGACAATTGGGTAGCCGACATGACAGCAACGATAGTTCAAGGATGAAGCACATTCGGCAGGGTTTGAATCGGCGTTTGGGATTCGTTGTTTTTTCTCCGAGAGGGAGTGACAAAGGACGCTATTCATACCCTTCGTCCTTGGATAACATAACATGGCGCATGCATATGAATAGTCTCAGCAATCGAGCAGCTCTAATAATCACCTTTGCTACTTGCTTGGACCTGAATACAAATGAATTCCTCGAGATCAGTTCTTTCACAGTCGAAGCGAGTGGTCCTGGAAGAGATAGGACAGCGCTCGGGCCACACGATGATGTAATTGAGATATATGGGGAACGTCTATCTCGCCATATTGACACGACGTGCGGAGATGAGCCAGACAACACCTTGTCTTGCACATACGTACCTGAGCAAAGCGAGTCTACACTTGCCTCAGAAGCTTCAGGGGAGCTGGCAATCGCTTTCTCATCGTCTTCTTAACTCCTTCGATCGAAGCCCCAAGTCTCCCAGCCGCCGCTTGCCTGCGCTAACGTCAATACTTGTATCGAGCCCCACATCGCGGGAAGCTCTCCACTTCAAAGCATTCGACCTAGCTCTGAAACGTTGTACTCAATTCGCCTTTCTTCTTTGGCTCATATAAGGGCTCCGAAGCACAGAAAGTGAATAGGAGGGAGATAGCCATGCCCATCGTATTCCCAACGGCAAGCGCGCTCAGCGCTCAATTCTCTGCCTCAAGCCCGGCTTCTTTCCTTCAGCCTCGCCGTACACCTCGCGAAGCTCCAGAACATGTCTGGTCGGCCTGGAGCACTGCGGACGACGTCAAGGCCAAGGCTGCGAAAGTGAGCGACAAGGCGGTTAAGGAGTATGAGAAGGCCAGTGCGAAGGCGCAGGAGAAGGTTGGCAAAATCGAACTGTACAGTGCAAAGTACTACGCCGCGTGCACATTTGGAGGACTGCTGGCTTGCGTACGTCGTGACCATCCTACAGACCCAATTCTCTACAGAGCTAAACCTTAAAACGTGCAGGGCCTTACGCACACGGCCGTCACGCCTCTCGATCTTGTCAAATGCCGCCGACAGGTTGATCCCAAGATGTACAAGGGCAACTTTGAGGCATGGGCCAAAATCGGGCGCGCAGAGGGCTTCCGCGGCATCTACACCGGCTGGGGCCCAACCTTCTGGGGTTATTCCGCGCAGGGAGCCTTCAAGTACGGCGGCTATGAATTCTTCAAGAAGTTCTATGCCGACTTGGTCGGCGAACAGAACGCGTACAGATACAAGACAGCCCTGTACCTGACTGCTTCTGCTTCGGCTGAATTCATCGCTGACGTTGCGCTGTGTCCCTTTGAGGCCATCAAGGTCAGAATGCAGACCACCATTCCGCCGTTCGCGAAGGGTACACTCCAAGGTTACAGCATCATCACGGCCAAGGAAGGCGTGAAGGGCCTGTACAAAGGTCTATATCCGTTATGGGGACGCCAGATTCCATATACGATGATGAAGTTCGCCAGTTTTGAGACGGCCGTCGAGATGATCTATAAGCGCCTGCCAGGTAAAAAGGAAGATTACGGAAAGGCCGCTCAGACGGGCGTCTCGTTTGCTGGTGGCTACATCGCCGGTATCCTGTGCGCCATTGTCTCACACCCGGCCGACGTTATGGTGTCCAAACTCAACGCGAATAGGCAGCCTGGCGAAGGCTTTGGAGCTGCCACCGCCAGAATTTACAAGGAAATTGGATTCATGGGTCTCTGGAATGGCTTGCCTGTCAGGATTGTCATGATTGGCACCCTCACCGGCCTTCAGTGGATGATCTATGGTCAGTCTAACCTTTCTTTACCAGGCGTGTAAATCCATTACTGACGTATGAAAGACTACTTCAAGATCTTCATGGGCCTGCCAACGACTGGCGGCACCCCACCACCCAAGACAGAGAAATAGATAGCAAAAAGGGAGGTTCTGAAGTCTGTGGCTCGCCAAAGAATGTAAATGAGCATGAGAAGTGCATAGCTCGTGGCACCCAGATTCGTGACATGCAACTTTAGATGACCTTTAAATACACTTCCTTGAACCAGCTCTTTGGTGTACTATAGGCGCAGGATAGTCGGGCATCTGAATTTTGCACTCTCCTCTACCAGTCTACCAAGATTTAGATCTTTCCATTTTGGATTGCCTGCGTGAGTGAAACCCTTAGGCAGCATTGTGCTGCTCTTGTTAAATATAAGTGCCTATATCATTCACATGCTGTCGAAAGCAGTTTGCGGAAAAAAATCGGGACCAATTGCCTGCTCATCAAAATGGTGAAGTCTGGCTGGGGCGACGACGGGTGTGACCTAAGAAGCAAGCTTTTGGACGTGTGAGAAAGCCTCGCGCACCGCATTTGCGGGTCCTCTCTCATCCTAGGCTGCTCCGTTTGACTCTCTTAGCCAGCTGATCTATATTGATAGGGGCTTGTGCAGAGCCAGCGACAGCAGCAGCGTTGGCGTTGTGTTGACCATTGAGATCATGATGTGGTGGTTCAAAGCCAGCGTGCGTGTCGTAGGGCCGCTTGGGAGGTCTCTCACCACTTGATTCGAGGATTGTCATGAGCGTCGCCCAGCCCGGGCAGTGCATGAGTTGCATGCTGTCTGAGAGATCACGGGTTATTGCGACTTTGCAGGCTAGTGCTTCTTCGTCCTAAATGGTGGGCTTAGCACAACCTCTAGGGAAATTTAGCAACTATGTTCAAGTATACCTTGCTTAAGACGCCAAGACCATGCAAGAAGCACAGCAAATGGAAGTCGGAAAGAGTCTTCGGGTCAATCTTGCCTCTGGTCGACGAACCACCCGACTTGAGAGTTTTAGCAACCGAACTTAGATCTTGACTCTGACCTATCAGTTGACGGTTCTCAATGGGGAAAGTATTCGATACGAAACGAGGGTTTGGAGTCGTGGGAAACCCATGTGTCAAAGTAAGGAGAAGATACTCAACAGGGAACGCTGGTTTTGCATTCTCCTGAACATTTGCACCGTATTCGTTGATCTTACGGTAAAATACCTCGGGAATATAGCGTGCTCGACCAAGCTTTTCGTCATCCTCTTCTGTTTGCACAAGCATAACCCCAGGATCAGCCGATGGTTCGATAATTTCCGCTCGGACCATTTCTGTCGTCGCATTCGAGACTTGATATGACGATATGGCGATCTGACCATCTTCATCGCCACTGACAACGCACGTAACGAAGTTGGAGCCAAATTTCCCGGTGTCGCTCCATTTCGTTGGACGGGGCTTCTTTGCTTGTTCTTGTGCAGCAAAGACCACTTCGAGGGAGGAGAGGTAGTAAGAGTCAGCATGACGCTTGCAGATGACACTTCCGTCTCCTGCACCGCTGTCTGTCAAGTCAGTGAAGATGACGCCGACTTGTTCCATGCCACACTGTTTGGCAACTTCGTCCACTGCCTCTCTGTTCTCCCACTCGCCTAATGACAGACCATCTACTTCATCAACTTGTGGCGGTTCGTAAATGGCCTCTACCACAGCTTTCGTACCTAGGGGAACTTCTGTGTACTCTTCGTAACGGCCATATAGGTAGCCCAGCCGCTGGCAGCCCGTTTGACGCCAAAAGTCTAGAAAGCCGTTGATGAGATCTGGGGTTGCGAACTCAACATGATCGACCATACGGTATGGCTGCTGTTGGAGCGATATCGCGCTAGGTTGGCATTTCGTGCAGATCCCCTCTGGCCAAGGAGGATGTCCTGATGGGCAGTTGGGCCGTACTCTGTAGAATGGCTCGCTGAGCGGCGGCATGAACGAGCTTCCAAGCTCAGGCTTGTTCTTGCCCGTGTTCACTTTCCGCAAATACGCATGAAATGACATGTGCTTGATCTTCTTCTCATCTAGATATTTCTGATCATACGGTTCTAGAGGCATGCAGTAGTCACACATGCCCTTCGGACCGTGTCTGCACATCTTTGCATCCTTTGGTCTTACAATTTTGCCGTCCTTCTTGTCCAACGCATCATCCAGAGCAGACTGCTTGACCACTTCCCATGGATTCTTTATGACCTTTGTTGGCGAGCCGATGGCGACGGAAGGACGTGCTTCTGAAGGGTCAACGGGACGCCCGCTGATTCGATTTGCGCTAGGAGCGGGAATAGAGTTGCCGTTCGAGACCTCTCGCAGGGGTTCATACTGGAGGAACAGGAGGTCGCCATTTTTGAAGCCGACCTGGCCTACCTGGATGTGCTTGATGTCCTCGAATCTTCGGGCGTCCCCGCCTTGCGGATGATTCGACAGCTTGAGAGATGATAGATCTGTATTCTTGGGCAGATTCTCCGCTATGCGAGGAGCAAGAGCGCCAAAGCTGTCTGTGGGCGAAACATCAAGTCTGAACTGGCCATCTCGGCCACGAAATCGAAGTATCATGGTGGGACAGCTGCGTTCGGCTTTGTGAAACGACGCAGCACGGTGATGTTTTTGGTTGAGGGTTGAACGGCGACTGAATTGAAAGCTTGACTGGTGAATAAGACAGGACGGCGGCAGAGAATGCTGAAAGCTGGGGGGCCTCTGTGAAGATGTTCAAGTGGTGAAAGTGTAAGGGCATTCCAGCGGCGAGTTTGCTGGGGAGTGGGTCGGAGTTTGGCTGACGTAGAAAGCTCCAGCCTGGAGCTGTCCGCCGCCTAAACGCTGACTATGCCCTATGCGGACTCAAGCCACGCATTGCATTTGGCAGTCTGTCCTGCCGTGGTCGAGTACGTGAAGTAACGAAGCCACCTCCAAAAACCCGGTCTGGCTCAGCTGAATCGATTTTGGCCACTTTAGAAACCTGTAGGATCCTCGTTTGGATCGATTGGACATGCAATAGAGAGGCCAAATGTCCCCTCCAAAGCCTTGCGAAGGTGCCATCTCGGACTTGAACGGCGCACGTTTGTACAACTGCTCACCAGCGTGCACGTCACAAGACATCTTGTGCGCAAAGCCCTGGTCGTCTCCATGTTGGAATCGTGTATGTGGAGATCAAGTGCTTTCGATCGTGCCTGAAGGCAAGGCTGTGGTGCAGCCTCGTGGACGCAAAATCTTGCTTCAAGACAGCTAGAACGACGTGTTCTCCGTGTCTACGTGCCTCCGCAGAATTTCGCGATGGCACACTTTGAATATAAGAACGAGTGACCAGAAAGCAAGCCTGCAGTCCATCTCGTCGGCCAAAGGTTTCGAGCTCGTAGTTACCCGACTGCGCTGCGAGTTGCGGTGCCAAGACTGCGGCCGTTCAACGTGTCCCTTACACGACCGGCGCCGCGCTCATACAAACGAAATAGCTTGAACTTTTCGAAATCGCCATGAGGTAGCGCCCGACAACCACCCTTCTCTTCTTGTCATTCTACAACGCCTTTTTCGGGTCTCGTGCATCACACGTCAAATATGGTCAACTGGCTGAAGCTAGCGCTTCCCATTGTATATTTGGGCATCTTGCTCTCTTCGCTCTATGCTTTCAGCACGCTCTATCGTAAAAGAAAAGCAGGTACGTTCTATGTCAAGTCGCCGACCCGCACCAAAGAAGAGGATTGACTGTTCCTCCTGCAGCCAGAGCGGCGTCTCTAGAGCCATGGTTTGGGCCGCACGTTCAGCGAAATATCTACCTATCTCTTCTGCACATCGAACCGTCAGACACCCAGCCGAAAATCCCTGAGTCGGTAATCAAAGCCGCATTGCTGAGACGGGCGACGGAAGACATTCACAGGATAATGTCGATACGAAACAGCAAGGCAGCCCTCAGTGCGCTTCTTCAAAGGGGCAGCGTAGGTGATGATTTGTGGCAGCGGTTCCTCCGCGCAGAGAAGGAGATTGAGGAGGAACTAAGAGACGTTGTCAACGAGGTACGTGGCAGATTGCTCACCGCACTCACGCAGTCCACATGCTGATCTCCAAGCCAAGGCCAATGCATTTTCGCCAAGCTGGGGCCAAACCATCTTCCAATCCGCCAGCGAGATTGCCCAAAACCAGATGCTGCGCAAACGCCTGGCCGAGCTCCAGGCGCAGAAGGAGTCAGAGAAGGAGTGGTGGGAGAACAGGCAGAAGAGCATTCAGGCTGAATTCATGAAGGAGCTTGAAAGCGACAACGTAGAGACCGCAACTACAGCACAACATGCGAAGACCCCGAGCCGCACCAGCGACGACGACGCGGTGCTCGTGGAGGGCGGCGGTCCGGCCGACAAAGGGATCCAGCAAGGTGGCGGCAAGAAGAAGAAGGGAAAGGGCAAACACTAAGCATACATCCTGGCGGCGACTTATGAAGCACGAATTTGATTTCGGAAATCAAAGGGTGGCGATGAATTTTGACTAAAGTCACTACGTTTCTAGAAAGCAAAAGGGAAATCTGGTCGTAGCACTCTTCTGCATTGCTTTCTGCATGGCGACTCATGGAAATACTGTATTATACCAGTAGCGACTTCAAGGTGCATATGAGATCTCATTAGGCGCAAGGGGCTGGGCCCGTAATTCGTTGGCTTTGGACAAACATTCTGTTGATGGACTACTGCGTACCCGAATACTGCAAAATATATCAAGATCCGTACCGTACAAGCACGTACCGTCTTCGCCTTCTTTCTCAAAACGCCCGGATAATAGATAGATACATCCAAGCGACAGTGAACTGCCACTCTCACAATTTTTAACCTTCCGTCTAATTACAGGGTTGTCACCCCTCCAATTCACCTTGCAGTTGGACCACTAACACCAGCCCCAATTACGCTTGGCAACTCCTGGTTGCCCATCTCGTACAACATGCTCAACCCAAAACCAACAATACCCATCAAAAAGATTGTCGTCCCAGCCAGAAGCCAGAATGGAAAGACAACATCCTTCTTGTGGCACGCTGCGCCGCCAAACTTCGTCGTCTTCTTGCTGCCATCTGAGTTGGTACGCACCTCTGGCTTGGTGCACGCGCACCCATAGCAGTCCTGCTTCGACACACTGCCACCCTCATTGGTAGTCTCTGTGCTCCACTTGAGTATACATGAGCCGTGGCTAGTACAGTTATTTGTGCCACGTTCGCAGGCTGAACGTGATGAGAAGCACGTTGGGATAGGGCCACTGAGGACCTTGCTGGCGAGAAATGGAGACACGAACTCTTCCTCTACGAGGGATGCCCCCGGTGATGAGGCTGATTGTTGCTTGGATATCAGGGGTTGTTCTTGGGAGGCTCTTTGCGCCTTTGCGGCACGCTTGGTCAGGCCAAAGGGATTTTTAGAAGTCTTGGTGGACTTCGAAGCTCGTGGGATGAACATAATCGAAAGCGACATCTTCCGCTCAAGTGCCAGGCTGTAAACGTCTTGCAGTGTCTTGCCTAACAGATCGAGCTGCTCTACTCCCTTAGTTGTCTTAACATGCAGTAGAACCCGTCTGTTGGCAAATGCTTTAAGCGTGTTCTCGGGATGCTCTGCCTCAGCGGCAAGTGCTTTCAGCAACTGGTGGTCATCTCCATCAACCGTCGGAATGCTTGCCGCTTCCGAGGCGAACGTAGAGAATAGCTGGAAGCTATCTTCGGGATGAGGCGCAGGAGAGATCGAGAACGTCTGGAAGCCTTTCAGAGTTGGGACTGTATTACAATCAGCCGGTGAACGAAGTTGTGAAATGCGAGAGGGTTTTACAATCTTGCTCATCCATGCCATCAATCACAATCAGCAGTCTCGAGACTGGCTTCGATTGCCTATCATATCCAAACAGTGCTTGTTGCTTCGAGCTGAATGCATTGATCTGTCGTATTGACTCGTCGTCCACGCCTAAAATGCTATGATATTGTCCTAGGCCCAGTCTTTGTGCGAGAATCAAACGTGCTGTCGCAGCGTCAATCGTGTCCAGGCTTGATGCTGAGTCCAACGGTCCAGATTCGCTGTCGAAAACGTAAACCTTCGCAGCAGTAGATGCTGCAGCGACCGTTGACGAAGCTGCGCAAAGCAGCCAATACAACGAAAACAGCCTCATCTTGCGTGCCGTTTATGAGGGGGAGGTGTGAGAAGGAAGTGGTGGTGATCGTGTTTGCCCGGAGCGCAGCTGTATCAATGGCGGAGCAACTCAAGTCTTGGCAGGTCTGCCACTCACTCATTGCAAGGCCGAAAGCATTATTGGATTCAACACACGACACTTCACATCTAATAAACATTAACCCTACTTTGAATCACAAGCAAGGATCGCATGCCAATACTTTCGCCGATGAAAGCAGCATAATGATCTGAATCGCCACCCATGCATACCCAGTACATCAGCCTGCGTTCACGATCTGATTACCATCGCACATGTTCAGACGGCCAGCGCTGCGGCAGTTCTCGTCCCTGAGCCGCTCGCAGTTTCGATTACAACAGGCATCACGATTGCAGATTCGACCCCCGCCTGTGGTTCAAAATGGGACTCCGGTGAAGCATTACCGGGTGCGTTTCGTGAAGCCGCCGCTCCTGTCGTGGAGGCGATCGCGGAAGTGGCTACTGTACGGGATGACTTTCTGGGCATTTCTACAGTACGTTCTGCCAGAGTTTATAACGATATCCTTCGAGGAAGTGGAAGAGGAAGTTGTCGGCGAGGATGGCGAAGTGGATGTGCAGACTGAGGAAGGAGAGGAAGAGGTGGAAGAAGGATTATTCATTCCTTTTGGATGGCCGAAGAAACAGCCCAGGACTTACTACCGTGCATCTGATCCTGAGTGGAAGGAGTTTATGAAGTTTTCGAAGCAAGTTGAAAGACACAAAGAAGTACAGCGTAAGTTTTGATCTAGGTGTATCGAACGTACGTTAACTTGAGCCCAGGTCGCCTCGTCTCCGCGATACGCTCGGAAATTGCGGGATTGCCGGGTACAAAGCGTTTACTTGGAGCTGTAGACGTCAGCAAAGGCAGATATTGGCTTGAAATTGTCTTCCCGGATGGCCCGCCGCAAGACTATGAAGTTCACGGTATCGAGATCACCGACGAGTTTGTGGCGTGGTCAGTCAAGACTGTATCACAGAAGGAATATGCGCGGCTTTGTCGAACGATGATTCCTACAGCAACCATAAAAGCGTCATGGGCATCGATCAAATATCAATTTGACATCCAGGCGAATAAAGTACGTGAATATCTTGGTTTGCAACCCAAGATTGATCCAGAGGTGGCTCTCATCAAAGCTTCATTGAGGGAGCGGCCGAATACGAAGCACTTTGGCAGTGGAAATAATTCACCAAAAACGCCAGCGAATCCATTGTCAAAAGGTTTCCCACCTCAGCCTATAACGTCGCCATCAGGGCAGAATGCTGAAGCTTCAAATTCGGAATCTTCTGAACCCAGCATCCCACGATTGCCGTCAATTGTCCCCCGTGGCGAGAACAAGCCAGTCACACTTGCTCTCTTTCTCCACAACCTCAGGAAGAACAGAGGTCCCACGCCTATCGAACCTCCACGCGGAAGTGTAGTTGTGACTGGTCTCATTGAAGTAATTGGGACGAATGGTAGGGTCACATTAGATGTGTCCGCAGCGTTCGACCCACGAAGTGACGAGTACGTTTTGTGGTCATGGCGACCACGAAGAATTCAACCGAAGGCCCAGAGACCAAAGGGAGGACCTTGAACAACTTTGCTATGTACTATGCATGGGTTGGCGTCAGTTTAAGAACTGGGAGAAAGCATCGCGATGATGGCTGGAGTTAGAATACCATAAAGATACCAAGTTTGGCCTCAAGCGTGAATTCTTTCCGTAAGAATAATCAAAGATTCCCTACCGCTCTCGTTTGTTCTAGCCGCCGCATTCTTCGTCGTGCCCAAAGTTGTGTTTGGAAGCAGGCAGATTGAAGGTAGGCTGAAAGGCTACCAATTGTAGTTTAGCTCCAGAAATTTATCGATAGTAAGTTTTCGGCGTTCAAGAAAAGTTTCGCAACAAACAGGCAGTTCACAGTTACTACAACCCAAGAAGCCATTGCATCGGAGCATTCAAAGAGTTCGAGCACTTGAGAAATTCCAGAAATATTGCCACATTATTCCGTACGCTAGTGTTACTGCGGAAGCGCAGACGGCGCATCCGTGGAAGAAGCAGTAGGCGAAGATGGTGAAAAAAGCGATTGATTCTCGTATACCAAGTATGCGTTCCGTAAGAGCTCTTCAGCCGGCGTCTGCTAACTTTGCGTCTTTTAGCACTTATACGGAACAATGCGCAGGAAAGAAAACGGTCGTTCTTTGTCATCGTGGGTGATAGGCAGAAGGACGTAATTGTAAACCTCTATCATATTCTCCTAAATGTCGATCTCAAGTTGAACAAGTCTGTCTTGTGGGCGTACAAGAATAAGCTCCTAGGATTTACTTCGCATCGTAAGAAGCGAGAAAAAAAGATCAAGAAGGAGATCAAGAGAGGAATTAGGGATCCGGACACTGAAGACCCGTTTGAATTGTTCATAAGTACGCAGAGCATCCGATATGTATACTATAAAGAGACGGAAAAGATCCTGGGTAACACGTATGGCATGTTGATTCTTCAGGACTTCGAAGCATTGACACCGAATCTGTTAGCGAGGACTGTGGAGACTGTCGAAGGAGGAGGGCTCGTACTCCTGTTGCTAAAAGGCATGAACAGCCTGAAGCAACTGTACACATTGACCATGGATGTTCACTCAAGATATCGAACGGAAGCCCATGGAGATGTGGTCGCGAGATTCAATGAACGGTTTATCCTCAGTTTAGGAGGCTGCGAAAGTTGCCTTGTCGTGGACGACGAGTTGAATGTGCTACCAATATCTGGTGGCAAAAACGTCAAACCCTTACCTCCTCCAGCATCAGATGAGATTGAGGAATCAAAGGAACTAGCCGATATGAAGGAAAGTCTTGCGGAAACACAACCAGTCGGCTCGCTCGTTACGCTTGCAAAAACAGTCGATCAGGCGAAAGCTCTCTTAACCTTCGTTGATGCTATCGCCGAAAAGACTCTCCAAAGCACAGTCACACTGACCGCAGGTCGTGGTCGAGGCAAATCGGCAGCACTAGGTGTAGCTGTGGCTGCAGCTATTGCCCACGGCTACAGCAACATATTCATAACATCACCAAGTCCGGAGAACTTGAAGACTCTGTTTGAGTTCGTGTTCAAAGGATTTGATGCTCTGGGATATCTTGATCATGTCGACTACTCGATCATTCAATCTACTAATCCGGACTTCAACAAGGCTATCGTGCGCGTGAATGTACATCGACAACACAGGCAAACGATACAGTATATTCAACCGCAAGATGCGCATGTTCTTGGTCAAGCAGAGCTCGTGGTAATTGATGAGGCAGCTGCTATTCCACTACCTCTGGTACGGAAACTCATTGGGCCATATCTAGTGTTCATGGCCTCTACAATCAACGGTTATGAGGGTACTGGCCGTTCGCTGTCGCTGAAGCTCATACAGCAACTTCGGGAGCAAGCTAGTGGTTCAAGCAAACCTGCCAACGATGATACAATTATCGCAGACCGATCTGGAAAGAATACTTCAGGAGCAGTCACGACTGGCGGTCGATCATTACGAGAAATTACGCTGTCAGAACCGATCCGATATGCTCCTGGAGATAGTGTAGAGAAATGGTTGAACAACCTCCTCTGCCTTGACGCTACGCTTCCGCGGTCACGCCTTCGCACATTAGGGTGCCCACATCCTGACGACTGCGAACTTCTCATTGTCAACCGCGACACCTTGTTTTCCTACCATCCTGTATCTGAACGATTCTTGCAACAGATGATGGCTCTCTATGTTGCAAGTCACTATAAGAATTCACCGAACGATTTACAGCTCATGTCAGACGCGCCAGCGCACCAACTATATGTCCTTGTTCCCCCGATTGATCGAACGGCAGCGAATCAGTCGCTTCCCGAACCATTATGTGTGATCCAGGTGGCTTTGGAAGGTCAAATCAGTCGCGAGAGTGTGCTCAATAGTTTAAGTCGTGGTCAGCGTGCTGCTGGAGATTTGATCCCATGGCTTGTAAGCCAACAGTTCCAAGATGAAGACTTTGCTGGATTATCTGGGGCAAGAATTGTCCGGATAGCCACCAATCCGGAGTATATGAACATGGGATATGGATCTAAAGCACTGCAGCTGCTTACCGATTTCTACGAAGGCAAATTCATGAATCTGAGCGAGCAGGAACCGCGTGAAGAAGAGCACATGGTACGCGTCACAGATGCAGAACTGGAGAATTCGACCTTGCTACAAGACAATGTTAAAGTTCGGGATATCAGCGCCATGCCTCCCTTCTTCGCGCGACTTCACGAACGCAGACCTCCTACCCTTGATTACATGGGAGTTAGTTACGGGTTGACACAGCCTTTGCTCAAGTTTTGGAACCGAGGGGGTTTTGCACCAGTTTATCTTCGACAGACACCCAATGATCTAACCGGCGAACATACATCGGTCATGATCAGAGCGCTGCACAAGGATGAAAATGATGTCAGCTGGCTGGGCGCCTTCGCTCGTGACTTCCATCATCGATTTTTGAATTTGCTTTCTTACCAATTCCGTACCTTCCCTGCGTCTTTATCACTGACTATCGATGCCTCAGCGCTCAAGGGAAGCGAATTAGACACATCTTCACCACCGAAGCCCTTGAGCAAAGCAGAGCTTGATGAAATATTTTCACCATTCGATCTAAAGCGCTTGGACAAATACGCCGACCAAATGCTGGATTACCATGTTATTCTTGATCTGCTACCGACAATCGCAACTTTGTACTTCTCCGGGCGATTGAAAGACGCGGTTAGTCTGAGTAGAGTGCAACAAAGCATTTTACTAGCCGTTGGATTACAACGCAAGACCATCGAGGATCTGGAAAAGGAGCTCAATCTTGCGGTAAGCCAACTATTAGGCTTGTTTGTGAAAATAATGCGGAAGTTCTCCACAGCTTTCAGGAACATGATCGAAGGTGCAGTGGCCGAGACAATGCCAAAACCAAATGAGAATGGAACAAATGGCGCAGAAGCTGGGGATGACTCAAAATTCAAGCCAGTAGCTATGACTCTCGAGGAAGATCTGGAGGAAGGTCGACAAGAGGTGCTTGACGCTGAGAGGCAGCGGGTGAGGGAGCTGATAAACGCCAACGTAGAAAAGTAAGTAACCAACTGCCTACATGACGAAGAAAAGGCTTCTAACGGAGTGAAACAGGTATCAACTCGCGGAAGCCTCAGCCGAGGACTGGGAGGAAGCGGAAAAGCATGTGGCGTTGGGTAAGAGCACGAGCGTCGCTGTGAAAGTCAAGAGCAACGATTCGAGAAAGAGAAAACCTGGAGAGGCATTGGCAGAAGCCCATAGGGAAATGGAACGTATAAAAGAGAAGAAAAGGCCCAAGAAGAGCAGGATGTAGAGAAGATGCAAAGCATCGTTTAATACTCAAGTGATACCCGATTGCCTGTCAGTCGCCTAGCCGCCTCTTTGCCCAGGCAGAGGGAGTATCTTTCTTTTAGGCTCAGGCCCATCATTTGTACCGTCCATATCTGTATCCATGTCATCGGCCGCAGTATCTCTGTCCATGATCCTCTTTCCCGCAGTCTTCACCTCCGCAAATTGCAACCAATAATTTTCGTCGTACCCATCCACCAACGCCCGGAAAGGCGCACCACCGGCCACCCATCCTTTGATCCCACCTTCGAGAACATAGACCTGAGGCTCTGCCATGTTTTCGGGGACGCCCTCTGCTTGACTGCGCATAGCGACGTAGTCCGCGAACCAGCCTGCGCAGCGGGGTCCACGACCCGATGAAGATCCACAGTAGAACATAACTCTGCTAATGACGCTTACACCATCACCTTTGCAAAGGCGGTATAGCGTAGCCATGTTCTGATAGAAAGACTGGGCCGGGATATTGAGTGAGTTGCGAATACAGCCGCCCTCATAGTCCGTCCTCCGTACCTATTGCCTCCTACTTAGTAGCGGAATCGTGTGCACAAGAAGGGCTCAAGCGGGACCCCAAATATGGGGCCCGCGATAAGACACACAAAAAAAATTCATTTACGAACATCGATGATTAGCGTTCCGGCGTTCAGGACATCGCCCAAGATCTGGAATTGGCGCAGCAGGTCCTCCTTCGAGTACAAGGGCGGGGAGCGTTCCGGCTGCGGAAATTTGCTCCACCAAGGAGGCTCCTCTGCTGCCATTGTTGATCGGTGACGGAGAGCTATGGTTCTGACGGCTTGACGACGAAGACAAGCGAACAAGAAGAACGAAGCTGGACCATGAGAGAGGATGGGCCGGGCAACGAGCTGGACGATAGAGAGATCACGGGTGTGCGCACAGGTGCAGAAAGCAGTCGGATCTGGCGTGCTCTTCGCGTACGGAAAATCAACCCACGAATCTGTCACAAAACTTTGGATGCTGAGACCAAGAAACCCAAGAGGGGTGATTGACCAATGGTCTGGGGTGCTGAGAAGGCGACGTGCATGCGCAGCGTGCGGGAGTACTGTAGCTGGGGCAAAAGCGACAGCTCGTCCCTGCATGGCGATCATGGGCCATGAACCTGCAAAGACTTGGGTCAATCTGGACTCTACGACCACGAACGTGGACGGCAGTTCGTAGCGCGTTAGAAGTTTGTGTCCGTCTGCTCCTTGGAGCAAAGAGCGCTCCCGTCGCAGGAGAACAGGCATTTGGACGGGATCCTTCGCCTCGGTCGCACATTTCATCGAGGCGGAGACTCACGGCATGTAGTCCTTCGACGCGGACCTCTTTTTCGACTGTACGTAGAGCTCGACCATATCGCGCGATCCATAAGGGTGCCGCAGATGCCCCACCCCTCCAATGAGCAGCTCATGGTGGAGCAAAACGACAAGGCTGAAAGGGCGAAAAACGAGGGGTGGATGCGGCCTGACGCTTCTCGCGGCGCGCCAGGAACGGCTTTTGACGGAGGCGCGACGAGAACGCTGAGACGGTCGAGATGTTCGAGACGGTCCGTCGAGCGATGATCGACTACGCAGGCAGTCCCGCCGCCTGGCGTCGAACAGCTGCGTTCCCATCGAGAGATTTCTGGAAGGTAAGGGAGCGCAAGGCCAAGCAGGCACCAGAGATCCTACGCGCGTCAGCGCACCGTCTCGGCGGAAAGAGGACAGATTAGCAACTGCGAAAAGGGTGCGAGGTTACGGAGTTGGCAAACCCAACAGGAGGACGGCGTGGATTCGCAAGGTCCAGGCACACGCCGTATACACACAGACACAAGACACACACACACAGCCCACAAGCCCGCCCGTTCGTCGTCCGGGCTTGCCGCCGCATGCAAAATGCGGAAGTCAAGCCACAGTGTCACCCCATCCATCGTCCCATGCCAATCTATTCAACCCGTCCGTGTCCACACCATGCGCGACAGTGACATGTTCTCAGCTTATATACTCCGCTGCTGATCGCTGTTTACGTGGTTGGCATTTCCTTGTCTTTGTCCACTTTCGTCCGCCCTCCACAGATTAATGATCAATCTGTAACACACGTTCGCGCCACTTGGCCTTGCTTGGTCTTCCCGCCGGACACACCTACTGTTTCACTCGTTTGGTAATGTATGTCCTCCTCTCCTCTCCACTAATTTCGTTCGTCCTTTGCTCGCTTTCTATGCTTTCTGTGACGGCGATCCGCTGACAACTTGAGCTCATCGTGCAGACTACGCCGAAGACGTTTCTGGCGAGGACTTCGACATGCCCTCGGCTGCGACGCTCTTCTACCTGGCAGTCTTTTCGCTGCTGGGGACGTCGTACAGCAAGAGTGGCGCTTCTGCGCCCTCGAAATCGAAAGATGTCGGCTCAAGTGTCTGCGACGTACGTCCCACCAAGTCGACGACTCCCTTTCGCCTGAGGCATAGAGCTCAAAGAACTTTCTCGCAGCTTGAACCAAACTCGGTCGTTTCCGATGCATGCGCTTCATATTCGACGCTCGAAGATCTAAACACCGTCATACATCCTCACTTGCACGCCGTCACTCAAGACACAGACTTTTTCTCTCACTACAGGCTGAACCTCTTCAACAAGGTCTGTCCGTTTTGGTCCGACGAAAATGGCATGTGCGGAAACATCGCATGTGCAGTGAACACGCTGGACAACGAGGAAGACATTCCTTTGCCGTGGCGGGCTGAGGAGTTGGGTAAGCTGGAGGGGCCAAAGGCCCAGCATCCTGGAAAGAAACTTCAGCAGGAACGACCAGCGCAACGACCACTTCAGGGCCAACTGGGCGAGGATGTTGTCGAAAGCTGCGTTGTGGAATATGACGACGAGTGCGACGAGCGGGATTATTGCATACCGGAAGACGAGGGTGCCGGTAGCAAAGGCGACTATGTGAGCTTGGTGGACAATCCAGAGCGATTCACAGGATACTCTGGCACCGGTGCGCATCATGTGTGGGATGCCATATACCGCGAGAACTGCTTCCACAAGTCTGCACCTAGCCCTCCCGGCTCCTCGGACCAAATGTCGCCCAACCAGCTGCTCCAAATGGGAGCTGCTAACGACCTAAGGAACGTGATCAAGTCGCACGAGCTATCCCAAGGCATGCAACAGGCCATTGCACGCGGAGATGAAAGCTTCTCCATCGACGAGCTAGACTTCGACGACCAGTGTATCGAGAAACGCGTTTTCTATCGGGTCGTCAGTGGTATGCACGCTTCGATCAGTACGCATATCTGCGCCAACTACTTTAACCAGACCACCGGAGAATGGTTCCCCAATCTCACTTGCTACAAGCAACGCCTCCACGAGTACCCTGAACGCATCTCCAACCTCTACTTCAATTACGCCCTCCTCGTCAGAGCTGTCGGCAAGTTGGGCAAGCAATTACAAAGCTACACCTTTTGTTCTGCCGATCCTAGTCAAGATCGGCATACTAAGGCTCTGGTGCAGTCGCTGATCAAAGCCATTGGAAGCGGCGGCGAGGTCTTTGATGAGACAGTCATGTTTAAGACGCAGGAGGCGGCAGGTCTAAAAGAGGAATTTCGTAGCCGCTTCCGGAACATCAGTCGAGTCATGGACTGTGTAGGCTGCGATAAGTGTAGGCTGTGGGGTAAGCTTCAGACAAACGGTTATGGCACGGCTCTTAAAGTGCTGTTCGAATTCGACGAGAAGAATCCGGAGAACAATCCCCCGATCAGGAGGACTGAACTTGTTGCGCTGCTTAACACCCTCGACAGGGTGAGCCACAGCTTGCAAGCCATCGTCGATTTCAGAAGACAGATCGAGCAGGAGGAGTCTGCTCATGCGCACGAAGAATGGTTGAAAGGCCGTGAGCCCGCCAGTAAGACGCAGGTCGGCAACAAGACTAGAAAGGCAGAACTGCTCGACGACGGCTTCCCCGACATCAACCGAAGGAACGATCCCAACATGACCTTGAGTGAGATTTTCATGGATGAGTTGAACATCATCTGGAGCATGTACAAATATGTTCTGCGGAGTTGGATCGAATTTCCCGCCAAAGCGTGAGTACACTTTGCGTACCGTCAGAATCTCAGAAAGTGGCATGTCTAACGTTGCGAAATTGCAGTTTCCGTATCTCCATCTGGGAGATGAACAGATTTTGGTGTTCCTTCCTGGGATTGAGAGTCCCTGAGAGGAATTGGGAATGGCGCATACCATCGCCTGGCACAAGGCAACAGATATTTCATGAGCGCGATGAAATATGAGACGAAGTACTCGTCCTGGTACATCTTTCAGCACATATCAAAAGCATAAGGGGCGTTTTGGAATGGTGAAGCATTTTTTAGGCGCAAGGGAGCGATAGACTCGCCGCCCAACAGTTTCATAGTTGGCGTAACTCGGATAGCGTCCAAGAGAATCATCTCAACTTGAGATCTTCCCCAGCGATTTAAACTTGACCATGCCATGATATCAGTGTTCACACATGACTCTCGCGTCGCAAAGGAAAAGAAAAATGGGTAGATTTAACAGCGTGCCCTAAGATCGAGCACTGCCCAAGGACAGGAAAATTATTACTGTTCTAGTCGTATGCACGGCAAGATTGGAACAAAGTGTCGGCAGCCTGCCGAATCGCATTGTATCTGGTATAGAGCAGAGAACAGCATTGTAACAAAAGATGCAGAAGAATAGACGGAGTCTCTGCAGGATCGCTTGTTCGTGACACGTTCAAAGGCCATTGCCAGCAGTCACCGCGCGGCTATTCTGGGACGCTTCGAGAGCAGCTGTGGCTGAGCTTGGGCGAAGTCAGCCCTACGCGAGTGACGGAAAACCGTCAAAGAGATTGTCTCACCAACTTTAGTTCAATCCCCCTCGCTTGCGCAGAATCGGACGCGTAGTTGCGTCGCATGGCCTGCGTTGTCCCGTAACGTCAACGTCTCTCGTCTTATCGTACGAGTCCCCTCCACAACCGCCGGCTGCTCGTAGCGACGGCCGTCCCGAAGTATATCCCCGTGCTCCTGCAGGACCGCGATACAGCCACACAAAGACCAGCTCCTTTCGTCGACGCAGTCTTCCCTTTCAGCTTCTCCGCAGCCATACGACTCGTGGTCGCCGGTCGCGACAAAGGTTTTGCCAGCATGGCTTCGACATTGTTGGATCTGTTTTACTCCTTCGGGATGTGCTTCAGCTGCTTCCCGAGTTCTCCGCAACTGAAGATCAACGGGAAGAGCTTCAAGATACTACGACTCTTGGGCGAGGTGTGCACCTTCGCAAAGCATAAAGTCACGGCCACGTTGGGTACTGACCATTCGCGCTGCAGGGCGGCTTTTCATACGTCTACCTCGTTGAGAATACGTCCACTCACGAACTCTTCGCGCTCAAGAAGATACGATGTCCGTTTGGCCAGGAATCGGTGTCTCTTGCCTTGAAAGAAGTTGAAGCATACAGTCTCTTCTCGCCGAACCCCAACATCATTGCCGCCATCGACCACTCCGTCGCAAGCGACAAGTCAGACCCGGGTGCGAAGACTGTTTACATTCTGCTTCCGTACTACAGACGCGGCAATTTGCAAGACATGATCAACGCGAACCTGGTCAACCACACAAAGTTTCCGGAGAAGCGGCTGATGCAGCTGTTCCTGGGGGTGTGCAAGGCGCTGAAAGCCATGCATCAGTACAGGGTCAAAAGCGGCGACAGAAGTCAGGCTCAGGCGCGGAGAATCAGGGAGGGAGCTGCGGCTGCAGACAGAGAAGCTGCACAGGAGGCTGGTGGCGACGACGACGACGACGACGACGAGGCAGAGGAACCGCTCATGGAGGCTGGCGGCGAAATCACCAGAAGTCAAGATGGCGTCGCGCCGGGGCAAGTGAGGGCATATGCGCACAGAGACATAAAACCAGGTATTTGTTTTTGGCGATTGGATCGTACTTCTTTGGAATACAGGCTGACATTGCCTAGGAAACGTCATGATTGCAGATGACGGCAAGACGCCCATCCTTATGGATCTCGGCTCGCTCGCCCCATCGCCTACTCCCATCACATCCCGATCGCAAGCTCTTGCCGTTCAAGATCAAGCTGCCGAACATTCCACTATGCCGTACCGCGCTCCCGAGCTGTTCGACGTCAAAACAGGCTCGACAATAGATACGAAGGTTGACATCTGGTCTCTCGGCTGCACATTGTATGCTTGCTTGGTAGGCAAGTCGCCATTCGAAGCACGATCAGATGAAACGGGCGGCAGCCTAAGTCTGTGCGTCTTGGGAGGCGACTGGAGGTTCCCCGACGAAGGCGTCCCGAAGAGAAGACAGAGCAATAAGCCTGCGCAGCAGGAGTTGAGAGGGGATGAAAATGCGATTAGCGAAAGCGTCAAGGACGTGGTTAGGAAGTGCTTGAGAGTGGAGCCGGCGGAGCGACCGGACATCGATGAGCTGATAACGATCGTGGAAAAGGTCATTGCAGAGTTACCGGATGACTCGAGCAGCTAATCGCTCTTGCTAAGACTTGCTCTCTTTGCACGAACTTAGTTTTTTGTTGTTTTTTTTTTTTTGTTTTTGGATCTAGGGGGTGTTCTCTCTGGCGCATGAAAAGGCATCCTCGAGCTTTTCCCCTGCAAGCGCTTTGAAATAGTAATGGCGTGTTCGGTAGGGATATGATTATAGCGTCGTCCACTCGGCAGCTTTTTCTATAGGAGATGAAATTCTTCTTACCATCTCTCTGTGCTTTGTTCGAGCCATCAGGCCCTACGAAACTTTGCGCCTCCGGACGATGCGAGAAGTGACGACGTTCGATTTTGAGGACTCACGGATGATGGCACGTTCTAGAATGAAATGGGCTGTCCCAGAGCAATCCTCGACGGGGCGGTCGCAATGCGGGAGTTCATATTGCCCGTAGGCTGAGTATCACGGTTGGATGTGTTCTACAGATACGATGGAAACCGATTTCTTCGCACGGCAAAGCAAGCAGTCCCAAACCGCGCCTAGTTCTTAAGATTTTGAGCGTTAGTTTGAAAGTGACTTGGAAGACCGATTATCTTCAAAGACTGTTGATAGCCCTGCACATGCTGAAATGAGAGGAGGTCCAAAGTGAAGAGAAGTGCAAATCTCCTTTTTACCATCTCATATCACATCATCAGAAATACGACGGCCATTTCGTTGCTCTCGTGGTCGCCAACTTGAGCTTTCTCTCCAACAGCTTCACCCGCTGCTCAACCTCAATCATTGGTGTTTCACACCCCCTCAAGCCAATAAACTTCCCAAACATTCTCCTCTTGATGGCCAATCTCTCTTCTGGAGATAAGCACGCTCTTCTTTCCTCCTCGCCCATCGAAGAGTGTGGCACGGCGAGGAAATCCCTGTCCCAATTCATGCAGGCTGGGTATTGGAGACGCCAGGGGTTTCCGGGTGATATTTGGTGGTAGTATTGTGCCAATGCGTCGAGTTGCGACTCAGTGAGTAGCCAATAATGTAGCAGAGTTTTAGGATAGGCGGGGTGCGGTGGTCCGGATGGGAGTGGATAGATGGGCGCAAGCTTGAGTCTCATCTGCGAGATTTTGTTTTGAAGTTGTGTGTTAGGACGTTTGCGTATTGACGCCATTGCCAGCAATCGATGTTTTATGGTACTCTGAGCTGATGATAAACTCGTACGAATAGTGGTGTTTGAAGCAATCCAATAATGTTCTATATTTCCGTTGGTATCGTGATCATGAAGTTTATGGCATAAAAAAGGAGGTAGACGAGTAATGTTTGGCAAGGAGGCCAAGAAATAGGTCGAGTAGCAGTCTTTATTCGGCATATCAGACAATAACTCATTGTCGGTTTTATGGTCTTTTTCTCCATTTCTGTCTAGTAGAACAAAGAAAGATTGAAGGGAGTGTAAACATCTTTGGAGAGAACAATGATTTCCATAGAACAATCGGACTTGGGGGTCTTGTGTTACCACGTCTGCGCACACATTAGCCGTGAAGAGGGGCTGGCGCAACTATGACGTGAGATAACCTTTACTCCATCTGATCTCGACGTGCTCTCGACTTCGTCACTCGCCCGAACACTTATTTCCCAAATGTCTTTGAGTCTCTGCAAGGGTTGGGCAGCCTGCCAAAGGAGGGAAAGGTTCGGTCGGTCTCCAAATCTAGCCAGACTAGCTCGCAAACTGGATTCCAGATACGTTGCGGACCAGAGATACAAATTGAGGGCGACATTTTTGAGGCTCCTGGAACAGTGGAGAACGTCTAACACCGTTTCTAAGTTATACAATTGCGCAGCCGATCATCTAAGCCGTTTTTGTTTCGAAACTTGCCTGTACCAATTCCAAAAATATGCATATTGAGCGAACAAGACCACATCAAGGCAAACCATCGGATTGAATAATCAAAACCCGTTGAGGACTCCAATTGTTGGCATTATGTAAATAGGCAAGTTTGGTCCACGCTGCTGTCGGAATTGAAGTCGATCCTTGAGCTACATAGCTCTACTTGGAAGCTCGAAAGCCTCGAGGATTCTAAAAGTAACCGAACTGGTCCACCTAATAAATATTTCAAGCCAAATCTGGGTATGACACCCGATGTATTTGGAGCAAATTTAAAGGACTAGTGGGCAGCCAGGCTGAGCCTGAGAAAGAGGCAGCGGCATGACTACATTTAGTGACATGAATGGATCTAAAGAGCGGCATCTGACCAGAAACTGCAGCTGAGGGGAGCCTCTTCTGGAAGTTTGTCATATATATGATTGCGTACTTCGCTAGGAAGTCATAGGATTCGTCGCCCCGCTCGCGTTTAAGCTGCATGGCAAACGGAGTGTATCTTCTCCTAGTGGCCCAAGTTCCGAAATCCGAGTCCTTATGGATTTGATCCACATTCTGTCTCTGTATTAGGTCATTCGCCGCTCGACTCTGGGAAGCGTTGGCAACCAAAGAAATTGCCGTCCTAGGCTTCAGGTTTGATACACGCTCTGCGGCTTGTGATGGTACGAATCTGAGGTGAGTCAAGCAGGGAGCGTGTCTGGAAAAGGCCAAGATGTCGCTATCGAAAACGATGAGATGTGTCGAAAAAGTACTGGCGGTGGACGCTCGAGGTCACGTTCATTGATTGGGTTTGTTATCGTCACAACAGTCGAAAATCTCCGGCATCGGAAGCGAGAAGCGCGTCGCGAGAACGGTGGAAGGGGAAGCACTCGGCCACGCGCGCGTTTGTCTGTGGGTTTCCAAGAGCCAAAACCTACAAAGAAGTCCAAGTTCTCAGCATCTCAGTGATTGCTCCCAAAGTCAATGGCAGAAACGCCCAACGTCATTCACGAACCGCCGTCTCTGCCGAGCTCCCCACACCACAAGAAGACAAAGCTGATTGACCCAGCGCCAGCCGCACCTTCAATCGCCAGTGAGTGATGCTTACATCCCGTCCAATATCTGCGGTAGCTGAGCGCAGCAAGGCGCGCTGTTTGTCGACAAGGACAAGGCAGGACGAAGATCAGCTATTATGGCTCAGAGTCTCGACTCCCCGCCAGCCCTGCAGGTGCAATTGCTAGGACCCAAAGGCAGAGCTCCAACGCGGGGAAGCGCCTTTGCAGCCGGATACGACCTGTACAGTTCAGAAGACACCACGGTTCCAGCCCGTGGCAAAGCCATGGTCGCAACCAGCATTGCAATTGCAGTACCGCCCGGAACTTGTACGACCCTCCCTCGATTCCTCCGTCTCGCCTTGAGCACATATCCACCAATCTTCTGCGCCTAACTAACAAATATGGGACCGTAGATGGCAGGGTTGCTCCGCGCTCAGGTCTTGCAGCCAAGCACAGCATAGACACCGGCGCCGGTGTCATCGACGCCGATTATCGAGGCGAGGTGAAGATCATCTTGTTCAATTTGAGCGACACAGACTTCGCGATCAAGGAGGGCGATCGCATTGCGCAGCTGATCATCGAACGCATTCTTACGCCAGAAGTCATGGTTGTCGAGAAACTGGAAGAAAGCGTCCGGGGTGCTGGGGGATTTGGTAGCACAGGCGGGTTTGGTGTTGGTGGATCAACTGTAACTGGAGTTTGAAGTAGACGGTACAAAAAGAGTTCCCGCCCAAGCCTCCACCTCCGAGTCCTGCCAGTCAGACATGAGACGCCAACGTAAGCGCGTAGCCGCGTTGTGTGGGTAATCGTATGATTCAGGGCGGTGTTCGCTGACTCGAGAAAACTTAAAAAAGGGCCATGTATCAACGCCAGCGAAAAGCAATGAAGCATGGACGCACAGGATCACAAGAGACGTTCTGGCGCACAGCAGAATCCTTCACGCAAAACCGCTCAACCGTTCGGCAGCCGTCCCGCGGCGGGTTGTACGACGGGATTTCACACAACCGCAGTCATGACGAAGTCGCAGCAACAGCAGCAGCAGCAGTAGTAGTAGTAGGAGTAGCCATCCTCACGCTCGCAACGGCGCACAGGAGTCTCGAGCGCGGGGTGCTGGCGCTCTACAGTCAAATACAGACTGATCATGGAGAGTACGTCGTGCGGTTAGCGAGATTGCGGCGCTGTGCCGCGACATGGTGATTGCGACAGCTCGCAGGATTCTGCCATGAGCGCGCAATCGCACTGGAACGCTTCGTGCATGCTAGTCATGAGACGAAACACCCCCGAAAAAAAGTAACGAGACGGCCT
This sequence comes from Verruconis gallopava, assembly GCF_000836295.1. Lineage (NCBI taxonomy): Eukaryota > Fungi > Ascomycota > Dothideomycetes > Venturiales > Sympoventuriaceae > Verruconis > Verruconis gallopava. The sequence goes on along the minus strand of NW_015622140.1, from coordinate 1,079,491 downwards.
CTCGGGCAGGACCCTTTGATCAAACTTCGGCCTCTTGCGGTGACGGCAGCCCGGCCGGATCGAGTGTCTGCAGCGTTCTTGTGCGACCGGATCTCATGCCATGGGGCTGCATGCGGAGAAAAGGGCGACTCGTTAGGACGCGCCTGTCCCGCACGCAGCCAGACGCAGTGCGTTGGCCGCCGGCGCCTCGATGACGTCGAGGCCGCGAGCCGGCAGACGAACGCGCCAGCAAACAGCGAAACCATCCAGAGCTTCGGGTCTCCTTGCCTGCGATCCGCGAGCAGCCCAGGCACATGACCGCCGCGCTCTGCAAGTCAGGGCGCGCCACAATCTCGGCGGATCGATGCCGATTCGCCGGTCCCTGAGGCGCTGGTCGTCGCGGCGCCGCACCCAGCAAATCAGACGCTGCGCTCCGGCATTTCGTCCCGCTGGGTCTGAGCAGCCACGATACAGACTTGCTGCCGGGATTGAGGAGCCCCCTCCCGGGCCCTTGGAGTGCTCCTGTACGACTGCGCACGCGTTGGAAACCGCCTCGCGCCCAATCGACGTTCCGCGCGCACATGGAAATGAGCCGTCTGCACGTTTCCACCGACGTGACAGTACAGGCCTCCCCAGACTGTCCGTGTCCGTCCCGTGGCCGTTTCTGGGCCTCTCCTTCAGCTCGCCTGCCCATCCTACAGGAATCGGGAGTCTGAGGGGCGCAGAGGTGCTGCTGCGGTGCGACACGTCGGGCGCCATGGACATGCACGTACGCGGCCGCATCGGATCTGTCTGTTTGTCTGCTGTTCCTTCGCCTTGCACAATCATGGTCACGAGCGGCGAAAAACGCAACCCAGGCGAATGCTGACCGACAGGCGCTTCGTGCTCGCGATTCGAGGCCACAGTCATGCCGATCTAGATCGCCTCCCACGCCGTGACCTGAAAACTTGTACACTGTACGCAATCTCAGCAAGCATCCCGGCTTCAGCCTTGTGGTTGGCTGCGACAGGCGGGTCATCACCAGCTCATCGGATGATGTAGCAAGTCACACCTCCATAATAGTTCCGTGAACGGCTCTGGATGGTCCACGTCTGCTCACGAGGTCGTTGTTGGCACACTCACCGCTACTTTGTCCGTTCGCGCTCCTGTTCGCGAGGATATTGGAGCCTCAAAGACGAAAAAAAATGAGGGACCGAAAGACAAGTGTGGGCTCCCAATTTCGAGTCGAAAATGGGCCGAGCACTTCCTTTAATAATCTTCTATGCGGTTCGTCATCTCAAACCGTCTGCACCTAGATGAGAAGAATGAAAACTCAAAAATAAGACTTCCTGCACGCTGCGAACACCTGGGGGACTTGGTACCGATACATGTGCGCTCTGCATGGTGATCAACAGGAGCGGCAACTCGTCAGATCCCTGGTAACACACACACACGCACACACACACACAAAGCGCGGATGTGACGACTCTCGCGTAGATCATTGGAACACCATCCGTGTTCTTTTGCTGACACAGGAGACGGCCAGGGGTACTTTGGTTTTGGCACTCGGCAAATTTAGGCACCGTTTGCCATCGGACTAAGCAACATCCTAGTCTCGGAGCCAACATTAGCTGCCCCGGATGATCGGGAAACAGACGTTAGACAGGCTTAGCGAAACGGATTCTTGGGACGCTGCGCTCTTAAACTTTCTGGGTAGGCCTGGCCTGGCACGGGCCACATCAAAGATCAAATGCTCCCTTTTCTTTGATTTGCTGAAGAGATACACCGCCTAGCCAAAACACACTTCAGGAAACGGCGTCGAACCTTCTAACAGCGAAAAAAAAAGAAGGCTAGACATACCCTCGAACTACGCTCCCGATCATGGAGCTCAGGGGTCCGCTCGCAATGGGCCACTTACGTGGGAGAGCCCACTTCACGATTCGAGCGTCAGCTACGGTCAGGCCGGGCGTTCGTTCGCACATTATGATTGCTTTTCACCTGCTGAATGGCATCTCCCAAGACGCCCAGCTTGCCTCACAATAACCCACAATCACGATGCTGCCTGACTCTACGTGGTCCACATGTTGTGGCTCGGTCACTGCTTAATAGTCAGCGTGGCTCCAGTGTAGTGACGCCGTCACAAGTCGCTACCCGCTTTCCCGTTGACGGTTTTGTCCAATTCTTTGGTACCACAAGCCTTCCGTCGTGACCTGTCGCCTTCCCGTAGTCCCCGTCGTGTCAATCCTTGCGAAATATTACTTGGAGCAACAGCACACATCCCTTATATGTCTCCGCGAACTTGTCTCTTTTAAGGTCAAGCCATCATCCCGTCCAAACTTTTCTGCAATCTACTTCCAACCCTTCCCTCTCTCACTCTCTTCGCCGTCGTTCCCAAATGCGCCGATAGAACGACATTATTCCTTATTCATTTCTTTACATTCTACACTTTTGTCCGCACATAACTTATAGCCTGTCGCCTTACCTTCTCACAGACCCAAGATGGGGCTGTTGCGATATTTTGCGAGATCAAAAATGGGGTCGAAATCAGAGACAAGTTTTCCCATGCGACCTCTCTTCATCTTGGGTATGTCGTTCTGACTTGACATTTCCGGTCTGAAATCTTCATGCATGATTTTCAAAAGCTTATTCGACCAATGGACAACAGCACTCTGCCGCATCTGCGAGCCAATCGCGTTCACGTCAATTTTCCCTTATATCTACTACATGGTGCAATCTTTCGGAATCGCAAAGGATGAGAAACAAATCTCCATATATGCAGGAATGGTTACCTCAGCTTTTGCTATTGCGGAATTTTCTGCCAGCATTTTCTGGGGATGGCTCAGCGACAAGATTGGCCGCAAACCAGTGTTGCTCACAGGCCTAGCGGGCACAGGCATTAGCATGCTTATTTTTGGATTTGCAAAAAGCTTGCCCGTCGCCTTACTGGCACGGACATTAGGTGGCTTGTTGAATGGGTATGTCTTGTGTACACCGACTGTTGCGCCCTGAAATTGACTGACGTGTCACAGCAATATTGGAGTCATTCTCACCACCGTCGGGGAAGTAGTGACTGTCGAGGCCCACCAGTGTCAGTTCACATGACATACTGAACGACGGCATCATGAGACTAACAATCACGTAGCCCGAGCCTTTTCGATCATGCCGTTTGTGTGGTGCATAGGGTACGTTGTTCTTTTTTTTTTTTTTTTTTTTTTTTTTCGTGTTCTCACGCACGCATTGACAATGTGCTAGGTCGATCATTGGTGCTGTCATTGGAGGCACCTTGGCTGATCCTGTCAAAAACTGTCCCTCCATTTTTGGGAAGAGCGCATTCTTCATCGAGTTCCCGTACTTGCTTCCGAATTTGGTTTGCACCGGCGTGGTCATGCTCGGCTTAGCTGTGGGCTTCTTGTTTCTGGAAGAGACCCATCAGGACAAGCGTAATCGAAACGATGTTGGCCTAAAGTTGGGGCGTCAAATTCTCCAGCGTGTGCCATGCGTTGGTCGTCGACCGTCTGAAAAGGGGAGTTCCGCGGATCCTAGACAAAGCGCCGATGATGAAAAGGGTGACTATCACGCCATTCCAACATCCCCCAAAGTAGCCGCGACCAATCCAGTTACCCCGGATCTTGCGACACCGACGCTTCTTTCAGAAAAGGTTCAGGAGGAACCCAAGGTTTCAGTGTGCAAGAGCTTGACCAGGCAGATTAAGCTTATTATCGTGAGCTATGGGCTGTTAGCTTTGTAAGTCAATTTCGCCGACCAACATTTACCTTGTCCTAATGAGCTCTCCAAAAGCCATACAATTGCATTGGAACAGCTTTTGCCCATACTGTTCGCTTCAAAAGACTCACAGGATACACCTGTGTATCCATTCAAGTTCGACGGTGGCTTCGACTTGTCCGCACAGACGATTGGTTTCTTGCTCTCTTTCCAAGGCTTTCTGCAAATGATTGCGCAGGTTATCATCTTCCCACGAGTAAGCGATCGCTTTGGCCCGCTTGTCACTTTTCGAATCGCTGTTTTGGGATATCCGGTTCTGTACCTATTGATCCCCTATCTTGCCTTGGCCCCACGATCCTTGCGTTTTCTCTGCATTTCTGTGGTTCTTCTATGGAAGGTGACAGCACAATCATTCTCTTTCCCGTCGCAATCGATCATGCTTTCGAATTCGGCACCATCCAAGCGGGTTCTTGGTACGCTAAATGGCATCGCAATGTCAGCGGCGAGCTTGGCAAGAGCATTTGGTCCTACCATCATTGGATATATACACGCGCTCGGTCGTCAGTCAGGTTATTCGATCTTCTCGTGGTGGTCATGTGCTCTGGTAGCCGTGCTTGGAGCAATAGTGAGTTTGCTCATGACGGAACCGGGACGTCGGTCAGAAATGGCCACAGTTGCACAAGATGAACACGATGAAGAGAGGGCTGAAGCCCAACCCCTTCTTCCACGCTTGTCCGACGAGCTAGAGGCGAACGGTTGTTGAATCAGAATTCTGGATGAGCCTTGAAATTAGCCCTGGGCTTGATACATGATAACCGAAGGGCACACGGCATTACGGAGGAATTTTCCTAAGTTTCACATCGCACTGCGAGTTTTTCAAAATGGGCGGCACTATTGAGCGTATTACAAACGATGCTACTAGAGACAATTGTCTGTTCTTTTGACACAAGAGTCAACTGGAAAGATGCATAGATGCGATGTCAACCTACACATAGACCTGGAGTTTTCGGAAGGTTTTGCACGGTTTTGGGCGTAGAGCACTGGGAATACCCATATTTTGCATTGTAATTTCTGAATGTACAAGTAAGATACCCGAGAAAGCAAAAAATTTTAAGTGTTTCAAGAGCAAGAATGTAACATGAAAGACGTCCGTGTGGTTCAGCGCACTTGCGTACGTCGTGAGCTTGGTCGTGTGGACGTTGACAATGTGGAGAGGGGCTCTTCGATCCATCAGCGGATATGGTAAGTTACGTTAGTTAAGTTACACGACATGCAACAAGTAATGTTGCTTAAGTAAGGCGCGTCTGTTCGTCGACTTCTGATTGGTTCGATAAGGGAGCATGTGCCGGCCTTGCCATCCACGCTCCCACCTTCAGTCCCACGCAACGGCTGGGCTCAGCAGGCGGATCTTGCTGCGAGAAACTCCAATTGCAATCAGACAGGTCGTTGTTGTGGTCCCTAGTGGCTCTCCCTTTACACGAACTGGTTTCTGACAGTCTTTCTCTGCTATCGAAGAGGCTGCTCCAAATGATGCATATACTCACAGGCGACATGCTACCTAACAACATCGAACGGATCTAGAGACTATGCCGACCACAACCCGCCGCAGATGACGACACTACCAACCTCTCCAACGGCCGGTGTAAAGCGGACGCGACAGCTGTCGCACGACAGTAGCCCGACTCTTGATGAACACCATGGGAACAAGCCGTCATCCCCGCAGCAGGTCGCGAACGGATCGTCCGCGTCCTCTTTTCGGAATGTTTCTGCTTGCAACCGTTGTCGGCTGAGGAAAAATCGGTGCGACCAGCAGCTTCCAGCTTGCACAGCTTGCCAAAAGGCTCACGTCAAATGCGTTGGTTACGATCCGATCTCGAAACGAGAGATTCCGCGCAGGTGAGTTTTGTCGAGTAGTACCACCAGTGCGTATCAAGATCGGCTCAAGTCGGACGGTTTCATCTGTAGGCGGAGCCCACTGAAATCTTGAACGTGTTTTCGTCTGATGACAGGTCCGAAGTGGGTGTTTCGGGTCTTTGAAACAATGGAGAAGGCACATGATATTAGCTAACTCTTGTTACCTGTAGCTATGTGTATTTCCTCGAAACCCGTGTCTCGTACCTTGAGTCCTTACTTCAGAGTAACGGAGTACCTTTCGACCCACCCGAAGAGTTCGCTTCGACCCAGGAGATTAAGAGGACAACATCTGATCTTAACGGCGACGCACATACCCGCACAGCGGCGGATGCTGCCGTTGGCGAAGATGCGCACGAAGGCCGCAACAAAGTGGACAGATTATTATCACACGCGAGTAGAGTCGCTGTGCAGGGTGCTTCCGACTCGCGTTTCTTAGGCTCGACATCCGGTATATCCTTCGCTAGAGTCGTTTTCGCAGCGGTGAAAAGCTCTGTAAACGGGGCAGCATCTGAACGTGGGATGATAAAGCCCTCAAAACCGCATAGTGGCACCGCCGGAGGCACATCGATGCGCGATTCGTTCTTTGGATTACACACCAAGCCTTCGATCCAGCCCGCCACGTTTCCTGCAAGAGACGTCGGGTTAAGCCTGGTCGAGTTGTATTTTGAGCACGCAAATCCACAAATCCCTATTCTTCACAGACCAGACTTCATGGCCATGTTTGACAAGGTCTACGCAACTGAGGAGCACAATAGAACGGCGCGTGAGTTGTACATGCTGAATATTGTGTTTGCCATTGGAGCTGCTATTATTGTCGGAAAATCGAATGACGAGGAGGGCCAAGCAAGCAGCGCGTCAGCATCTCGCCCAGAACCAGAATCTCATAGTTTCAAGCGACGAAGGCTATCTGATGATCAGGCACAACCGGAGGAATACCATGCATCTGCAATAGTACATCTAGAGAGTTTCTTATCCTCATCTGCCGTGCCAGAAAGGCTTGATGGGATCGGCGGAAGCTTAGAAGAGCTACAGGCTGTTCTTCTACTAGCTGGCTTTGCCTTGCTGCGACCTGTTGCACCTGGTTTATGGTACATTGTTGGTGTGGCAGTGCGTCTCGCGGTTGATCTTGGCCTGCACTCGGAAGATTGGGCCGACAATGATATAAGAAACGTGAGCGAGGACCACAGGAACCCCGAGGGTGACCTTATTGCCGAGCCGCCAACGACTGAGAAGCAGCTCATTGAGAGAGGACGTAGACAATATATTTGCGACTTTCGGAGGCGACTGTGGTGGTGTGTCTATTCCTTCGATAGGCTTGTGAGTACTTGTGTTGGACGTCCCTTTGGCATCACAGACCAGGTTATTACCACCGAATTTCCTACATTGCTGGATGACAACTATATCACACCCAGAGGCTTCACCAGGTCACCAGCATCCGTCCCAAAGCCAACCTACAAACTGGTTGCATACCATTACTTTCGACTACGTCTACTGCAGTCCGAAATCCTTCAGGTGCTACAACATCGTCAGGCGCTCCAAGCTCGTGAAAGGGGTGTAAACCGGGACAATCCTTTCATTCACAAGCAGCTACCGTCTCCATTCCTACGGGATTTTGGGGGCTCGTTCCGAATTTGGCGACAGGATATTGATCGAAGGCTCTGGGAGTGGAAAACCTCCTCACCAACCCAGGAAGAAACAGGGGTGCAGTTTTCGCCACTTTTCCTGGAGCTCAACTATTGGCAGGCTGTGATTATGTTGTACAGACAAAGTCTTAGTGTGCCTCCCGTCTTAGCGGAAGAACTTGCCTCAACCAATGAGGAGATACAAAGTCCCTCTATGGTGCAGCAGGAGGACCAGGAGGATGAAGAGGCCGTGTTTTTGAAGGTTGCCGAGGCTGGTCAGAAAGTTCTGAAGCTGTACCGCCAGCTTCATCGCATACATCTAGTCAATTACACGTTCTTGGCTACACACCACCTTTTTATGGCCGGTAAAGTTTGACGATCCTATTACGCTTGAGATTCCGGCTAATGACATCCAGGTATATCATTTCTCTATGCTATTTGGCATTCACCCACGGTGCGAAGTCAGCTGGTGAGGAAGACAATCTCGTCTCCCCAATCCGTATTTTGTGCTAGGCAAGGTCTAACTTACCCGAACAGAGCCTTGATGATGTCGATTTTACGGTGCTGGCGGCTACATCTGTACTTGATGACTTGATCGAGAAGTGTCCTCCCGCAGAAGCATGTAGGGATGCCTTTGTCAGAATGAGTAAAGCAACAATCAAGATGTGCCTCTCGACTACTGGATTCGGAAATCGAGGAGGTCTGAATAACATGCCTAATCATATGGGTTCGACTGAAACTGCAACTGTTCACTCTAGCACGCAGAGCGTCAATCCAAATGCTCCCTATTTCACCCATCGAGCCAGTGCACCAGTTGCATCCCAAAGGAGACAGCCCGAGTTCGACTATGACTTGAGAAAGCTTTTTAGTGACGAAGAGAGCGCATCACGACCGTTTGTGCGGTATAATAATATGCCTAAAATTTCTCCAGCCCAACGTCAGTCGCTCAGCATTCCACAGCAAATGCCAATTCTGAAGGCAGAGTCATCAAATAGCAGCTTGAGTCCACAACAAACTCCAGCTTTTCCAGGACCGCGCACTTCATCAACTCTAACTTCACCTATCATGAGCACACAGATGCCACAGAACAGCCATGGATATCCTCAGCAGCAATCTTCTCCGACTTCGTTCGGCAACGCAATGTCCAACTCAAATACGTATTCCAGCTTTGCCAACCAATACCCTGGGCTTAGTCCATTCAGTGACCTTGACTTCTTAGAAACTTTCCCTCTTGGCCCGGAGAAGCAAAGTAGCACAGATCAGGTGCAGCCATTTGATTCAGCGTTTGCTGATTTCAACATGGACTTTGGAATGGGTTGGGATGGAAGTTTACCAGCTGGGGGCTTTGGCGACGAAAGTGGCGGTGTTGATTTGTTCGATGGGTTCTTCTTTGGAGGCCAGCAAGGTTGAGCAAACACGTTTTGGCGATGCGTTAAACGCGGCTCCTTCTTATCATCTGGATCGATCAGTGCTTTCTGCTTTAACAGTCAATGAGGGATTAAAAATGGGTGAAAACAGAAGCACAGGTGGTAAACGACGCCGTTTGTGCTTTGGGATTTTAGTTATTATTACGAGATATACCCTGCGACACGACGTTATATAGGTCAATTCATCCGATCTTTTATAATATTCTCGAATGTTACATCACATTTGCACGTTCACCGCTCTATTGGACCCATCTATATGCCAGCTTCAACAGCTTCACACAGCGATTGCTGCTTGAGCTGCATTTAATACCTCGTCTACGTCTTCACTTCTTTCCGTGGACTCCTCGGTTATGGATTGCTCAAATTTAGCCTTTTTCATCTCTTCTTTGGCATATTGCCGTGCTGCTGCTCTTTTGATCGGCCTAGTCATCTCAAGCTTCTGCTGAAGACCAAATCGCGTGTCAAGCTCTGCAGCCTTCTCGATCAGATCGTCATACCCAAGGGCCCTGACGATTTCAACGTGGCTCCTGCTTTGCTGAATGTGTAAGTACTTGTCCTCCTTGCCTGGGATCAGCTGCGCCAGCAGGAACTTTGTGTTAGCCCATCTATTGTCAACTGCCAGCGCAGTTTCGACGTATTCTCTGACAACCTGTCTCCACGGTGCGATGCCCCCGTCTGAATTAGCACGGAAGACACTCGGGTTTTTTTCTGCCGCTGTGGCGATCATGGCTCCATCCACGCCATATTCTTGCATGAGCTGGAGTGCTTGATCTCTGCTTTCAACGTCACCGTTCATGATGCAGGCAACACCAGCTTCGTGGCACACGTTTGCAATCATTCTTAATTGGTCTCGTATCGCGCGTTCTCGTGGTCGCATAGGCGGAGTCCTGCAGTGCACCGTCAAGCCAGTGATGCCTGTCTTTACCAGCCTCCTCACGAGCGCTTCTGTTTCTTCGATCTTGTCCAAGATCCGGATCTTCACACTGATTCCGATTTCAAATTTCTGTCCGACCTCTTTAACCAATGCTTCAAGAATTGAAACCAATCTATCCGGATCTTTGAGAAGCGCGGCGCCCATCCCCCCAGACGTTGAGAACGGTTTAGGGCAACCAGAGTTCAAATCTATGCCAGCGACGTCTCCAGCAACCATTGTTGCCGCCTTCACAGCAAGCTCGGGAGTTGCGGTACCAATCTGATAGATAAGTTTCTTGCCTTCAAGCTCTGGATGTAGTCTGTATATGACACTCTCCCTGTTACTCGGATTCAGAGCTGGATTTTTGAGATATGAAGAAGGATAGCGACTCCAATAGACGGTACCAGTCCTCTCACAAACGTGGCGCTCGGTTCCGATTATCGCTTTGTCGATGGTCTCTGGTCCTGCAACGTGTGTTAAAACATAAGTCAAAGACAGTAGCCAAGTGGTAGCGTACCCCAGACGAGATCGGCTCCGTATTTAAGTGCCATTAATCTCGAAGGCAATTCTCCAGATCGCACCATGGGTGCAAGGACGATTTTACCGCGATAATCGACGCCATTGCGTGGAATAGGCACTTTGGGTTGAGTTGAAGCCATGGCATAAGGCGCTCTTATGATGTTCGCAAGTGTTCGAAACATTCCATGGCTTGAGAAGCAAATGTGCAGAAAACACAAATGTCGATTAGAGAGAGTACTTTGAGCGGCGTCCGAAAATAGTTCCGCACTCCAACTCCGCATCTGATTGGTTCGCCACAGGAAAAAGCGAGGACAAAGACGTTCGGTGTAGCTATTGAGTTCAGAACTCTTAGACCTCAATCTCAAACTTCTCTCGAGAAGTGAATAACGCATATATAAGCTATGGCAATAAAGCAGCATGGAACCACGCGTCTCGAATCTGCTCCTCTCAGAGCAGTCGCCCACCGACCGCCATGACATTGATATTCAGACTGTCGCTAGTGGCTCGTTCGGCGCTGTCTTTCCAACAACAGCATTGCCTGCCATTCGTCCGCTTCATGAGGACCAGGTATTCGACGCAAGACCATATACAAATGAGATTGACAGCCTCACCCTACCTGAAATCGATTGGCAGGCCTTCACTGCTTCATTGAACCCGCAGCAATCCACGTCGGACCAGTTAATCGCACAAAATGCTCAAATCACAGCACAAGAGCAGGCGGAGTCGCGAGCAAAGAAGCCTGCGAGGTCAGGCGCACCTATAGCTGAGGTGCTGAATCAAGCTTCACCTATCGTCACAAATGCTCAGAAAGCGGAGAGTCGAGAACCGGAACCTCGGAAGCGACGAAGGCTGGATCCATCGGAGGCGAGAACGCTTCCTAAACCATCGCCTGCGGCAAAAAAGAGCCATGAGCGTCAGTTGTTGCCACCACTTCTAGCGCCTCTTCACGAGCCTCCGCCTGATGCTGCGTTAATTCCGTCCATGACCACAGAGGTCTTAAGAGCACCTATGACCACAGTCGCCTCCCGTGAATTAAACCACGATGAGAAAAAGCCGGCAGCTGTTTCTATGAAACCCAGTTGTCCGGAAAAGGTGACTCAAAAGCAACCAGAAGAAGCACAAATCTCTCAGCCGACCAAGACAAGGAGAGTACGACATAATTGGACTGAGGGCGAGACTTCAGATCTTTTACGAGGAGTTTCCCAATTCGGTATAGGCAATTGGAAGAAGATTCTCGATTGTCCTGAATACAAATTCCAGAATCGGACAGCAGTGGATCTAAAAGACCGATTTCGAACTTGTTGCCCGGAAGAATATCGAAAAGTAGGAAAGGCAGATGCCGTTTCGAAAGATGAATCAGATTTTCGGACTGTGGAAAGCCTCCCTACAAGATCCAATCAGAAGGACACTATAAAGTCTAACGAAGCAGATCGGCCAAGCAAATTTGAACATAGATTGCCAGATGAGCTTGCTCGTCTTGGAATATCTGGGCCGTTCCCTAAAGCACAAAGAAGAGCACGACGAGGCTTCACAGCTGAAGAAGACAATGCTATACTCCGAGGCTTTGAAAAGTATGGCGCCAAATGGACAAAAATACAAAGTGACCCGGAGCTTGGTCTATCATCTCGGAGCAGGACAGATCTTCGTGATCGCTTCAGAAATAGATTCCCTGAAAAGTTTGTCGAGACCGGGCATAAGTTTAAGCAGAGAGATGCTTTCCTCTTGAAAGAGAACAATGAAAGCGAGGGAGCGAGTCAGATTTCGTCCGAGCCTGTGCCTGTGTCAAACACTTCTCAGTTAGATGCGCAACACGCCACGGCAGTGGCAGCCCAGGATTTCAATTTGGGCCAGCATTCCTTAAAGCTGCTTACAACTTCAATAGCAGAACCTACTTACTTCGCCGAGTTTGGTGATATCACATCCGAAACAGGTGAACCGGGACCGATTACCCTTAGTCGCAACATTTTCGACTGGGCCAATCAAAATACGCGTTCGCTGACTAGCACATCATCAGCACGTGCGGATCCCAATGCGAACTCCTTCGAATTATCTAACACAATTACTACAATGGACCAATTCCATATCAACCCTATGCTAGCTCTGAAGGTCCCTCATCATGCACCACCCACCCTTCACTCAGGTTTTCGTGATGGCTCAACGGCTGTAGCTCCCTCGAATCTGTTTCCACAGCTCCCGCTCTCTGGTATTCTCAATGGCCCCGTCAGCTTGCCATCTGCTGCTGAATTAGTTTCCGGTTTAGAGGCAGATGGTAATACGTGACACTGGTATCAAACCACTTATCATCGATACAAATTTAAGTAATGTCTTATCTTGCTTTTTTTCTCACTCTTTCATGCTGGCTGCAATGAAACAGATATTGAAATTCTGTTTCTTACATCCATCCTCCTCAGTATACGTCGTCTGCACCTTTCATGTGAGACTCGTTTGTCACTGGAGGTAGAATAAATACCATGAGTACAATCTTGCAATGACCAAATGCACGGGTTGCTCTGGCCTTAAAAAAGGTTGAGCAACTGAGCGTTACTCTGGAACATTTGTTTGTGAATTTCTCAAAATAGAATGCTCCTGGAAATTCCTTCACTTTTGGACCAGTTTGAATCCTATGATAAGCTCGGACATGACCATCGAATTCACAGCAGTTCCGCAATTCCGAACGCCAAATATTTGTTTCGGATTTATGAAGTGCAGAAGCATTGCTAGCCTCAAATCAGCCTTGTTATTGTACACGCCCTGTGACAAAACATGAGTCATGTTGATATCCCCACGTAGTACATTTCAGATTAACATCACATTCATAGGTATCACTCATTTTGTGCAAGCTAGCATGGATTTTGAAATCAAACCCCTCGTCGAGGAAGATACTCTCGAATTTGTTAAGCTTTACTATCGTGCGTTCTCGGATTCTCTTTCGCCGATACTCTTTTCATCGCCGCCAAGCGAAGCATGCTATGAAATTATGGCGCGTCAGCGCGCAAAAATCATATTTAAGCCAGGTATTTATGCGTACAAGGCGGTTGACACTGCCACTGGTCAGATGATAGGGGCAGCGTACTATCATATCGCTCCGAACGGCGTGAGTCAAGAAGTCCTGGATAACGCTGAGCCCACGTTCACAGAATTTGGGCCGGAGCAGAGGGCCGACCTTTGGAGAGCGTGGGGAAAGAAGATGAGAGATTGCTATGCTGAGATTGTGGGGACAAAGCCCTGTGTGGAGGTTTTGATGATGATTGTGGAGCCGGCGATGCATGGTAAAGGCATAGGCAAGGCACTTCTAACGCAAGGCTGCCAACTTGCAGATCGGTTCGTTAAACATGACCGTCGAAAGGTTCTGTATTGATGCGGATCTAGATTCGGCTGCATGGCGTATGTGGAAGCCACCGACGCGGGGATTGCATTGTACTTGAAGGCTGGTTTCAAGCAAATTGGAACCATTGATTTTGATGCAAGTCCGTGGTGGCACGAAAAACGATTTCCTGTAGATGTGGTGAGTGTTGCCAAAGCATGCAGAGATTAATTTGCTTAGTCTAGAATAGATCATGATTCGTGAGCCGAAGAAAGTGTGAGCCATCAAAGCAGAATGCCTCAGATTATACCAGGCGGATTAAGACGGAGTCTTTGTAGTCCTTGAGATAGAATCCAGGTGTAGTTGCAATATATTTTCGAATCGTCGGGAATATTATCGACACATCAAAGAGACTGATGAAAAAGTGGCCCCTACAATCATGCGATACAAATTGTATTTGCTTTCAGCGGTCTTTGGGTATCTGGTTCAAGTAGTTATGAAGCAAGTAGTTATGAAGCTTGTCGTTGACCATGGTGTGTCCTGTTTAGATCACCTGTCCATAGGTTCTACCAATCTCGCTCGGATTGAGAAGTTCGCCCATTGCTGTACTCTCACTCATAATCTGTCTCGCTTTTGACTCGTCTACTTTCATATCTTCCTTGATAAGCAGTGTGGCCAGCTCCAAAACTAGCACCATTTGAATATATCCGGTGACTCCTCGCGCAGCTACAACTTTGTCAGACGCAGCATGATTTCTGATGTCCGTGGCAAAATTGTTCACGATATGCTCAGTCATTACGTCAAGGCCCTTTGAGCCATAGTAGCCAACGCCAATGCCTTCCAATCCTTCATTTTTCATATGCTGCAAGAGTGTACGATCTCGGCCCTTTTTGTTGCGTACCTCCATTTCTTTGCGAAAGAACAGCCGGTCGGGCTGCTTGATCATGTTCGCAATGTCTCCATTGTGCCGCCTTAGTCGTTTGGACAAGTTGTCCCAATCAACAATCGGATACCCTTTTTGCTCCCGTTCTTTCCAAGCGTCCTCCACTTGATGTTTTCGGCAAAACTTTTGCTGTTCCTTAATGCTGGCCGTGGAACTTAACGTGTCTAGAACACGTCTTGACAGTATTTTGCCACAACGCATTGGACAAGGGCCTTCGTCGGATAGTTCTGCCAAGGAAGCTTCCCTTTTTTCGCCTCGCTCTTCTTCCTCTTTTTCCTTTCTGAGCAGATCCGGGTCATACTTTTGCGCCGCTTGTGTCAAGCTCTCGAACACTTTGAATTTTGGAACTGCAGATGAAGAGCTCTCTTCATTCAGCGTTGAAACTCTTTTGAGATTCTGATCCCTGCCCTCCTTAGAACTGGGGAAATTTCGTACGGAATCAGATCCTGGTGTAGAGACATATTCTTCAGCGCCTGAATATCTGCTTTCTCTTGCCTGAGAAGCTGAACAACCTCTACTCTCTGAATTTGGTGTTTTCAAAAGTGTCCTCCTAAAAACTCGGGGTGATATCTCAGATTCTTCCGGCGAAGAGAACGACGCAAGAGGGTTTATAAACCCCTTTGGTTCGCCAGAGTGTTTTGCATTGATTCGATTATGTCCATCATATGTACTGTTTGAGCCGAAAGTTCTCAACTTCGGCTTTTTGCGTTTGATCTCTCCAAATATATCAACATCATCGTCGCCGTCGTCAGATCTCTTCTGCACTTTCCGACGTGACTTGTTGTTCGTTCCGTTCGTGGTAACATTTCCTGCGGGCCGTACTTTTGTGCGCGGTGTTTCCTTCACATCAAAGCTGCGCAAAGACTTGCCACTGGCGTCAAAAGACGCTGGAATGTTCGCAGAAGAGATCGGCACATCGTCGTCGCTTGAACTTAGGGGATCTGCCTCCACATCACGCGAATGCTTCGACTCCGCACTATTTGGAGGAGCTCCTTTGTGATAGAGTATGCCTTGTGGTATATAGCTATCATTGTCGTCGTGATCTTCTCTTCTTGCCCATGGCTTCCCTGCAACTGTTTTCAATAAGCGCGGACCTCGGGCAGTGAGACCATTCATATTGCTTGGTGCTACGCGCCGCTCCCAGTCAACACCAGCTTATCCGTGAAGACTTTTTTCATCTATGCATTAGAGCATCGTGGGACGTCCATACGAAAGTCAGGTCGGGCAATACGATGAAGGGAACTTCAAGATGTCAGCTCTTCGATCACCTGTGACACGTCAAGAACACAGAATTGGCATCTCGGACTCACATGTGGACGTCTGAGTGAACCTGTTGGATTCTCCTTCTCGAAACAAACAATTGCGCTGTGCAATAAAGACTGACAGCAGAACAATGGAGAATGTTTCATCGAATGGCCCCGAGTTACTATGTATTGAAGTGGTGTTCGCGCCCCCCCCGCGATCGGCACATCCTGGAGATACGCGATGCCACCTGATTCCCTCCCCATTGTCAGCAACTCGCAGCGAACAAGCGAACAAATCTCGGACGATCAACTCACGTTCATGGTTCGCTCTTTAAATCCAGAGACATGAATTTGGAATGAGTGAATATTTGTTTTTGACATTTGGGTATCTATGCTATTTTTCTTCCGACATTGCCGACGCCCTTGCCAACAATACTCACCACAACGCCCGCTTCAGAATCATCACCATTGTCTCTCAGTCCCCAGCCACTCAAGCCGAAATCTTTAAAGTCCCTCGCCAATTGAATGATATCTTCGGAGCCCACTACATCTCGTCCAAGATGCAGCCTGCCGACATCTTCTGACCCCATAGCCATTAGTGTAAGCATGGTGGGTGCTGTGACGGCCGTCGCGCATCCGCCTTGTTGAACTACCTCAAGAAGCTGATATGCGCATTGCTTCCCGATATCTTCTGGCGGCACGCCTCCAGCGACGGGAGACACTGCATCAGCTGAGTAGCGAATGCCTGTGGACGTTTCAGCTACCAGACTCAACCCAAAACCGATACCAATCTTCCTCTTCGCTCTAGGGTTCGACTTGTCCGGAGAGGGCACAAATCCTGCATTCGTATTCTCCGAGAATATCCGCGTGTCTGACACGAATGGGTTCAGCACACCACGTGTCGCTTCAATCATTCGCGCATTGTTCGCTCCGGCCACGCCTATAGCGTAAGCCACCCCTCTGATGTTCTTGATTCGGCCTGGGTTCAGCAGATGTATCGTTTTAGGCAGTCTGACCTGATGGCCGAATATCAAGTGTACTTCGCCTGCTCCTCCTTTGCCTTCCGGACCGGCATTGCTTCTCTGTGTCGTCCGAATCTCAAGCTTGTTCATCACGCCAAAATGCTCGTACATTGGAAGAACAGTCATGCGAACGGTGTCCACACTCACATCTCCCTTCTCTGTCGCACTGGTGATGACGCCAGGCCCTGTAAATCGCACATTGACATTCGCCACCGAAAACGGTGCAAGCATGCACAATGGTATCAAGAACCAGCTAATGCCTCTTTCAATTGTGGCTGGCAATTCGTGCCTTATCTCGCCGCTTGTCGTCGCACCATATCCCGCCGCGCTGCCTCTGATCAAGCCGGGACGATAGAGAAGCTGGGTGCCTGTCTCCGAGAATACAAACTCGGACCCATTTGTTATCGAGTCGAGAAGGCGGCAGAAGGATATTTCGTGCGGCGCTAAACCTGGATTCTCGACATTGGACGAACGAATTTTCGAGATGCGAATGGGCTTGCCGGTCAGGGTGGAGAGGACGAGGCGTTGGGTAAGATAGCGATGCCCTGTAAAATGGATTGGACGTTGCGCCGAAGGATCCATGAGAGTGTACGGCGTAGCAGTATTGAGTGAGTTTCAAAGTACCCTCATGCCATCGCATTTCAGAAAAAAGTTCGGGATGCGCGAGTCATGGCCTCACTCCTCCGGGCAAACTCCGCGCCTACACATGATTAGTGCAGATCCTGGGTCCATTCTGTGCACTCGCGGCCTCACAAAGTGCTTTAGCAAAGATAGATGCGACAACATGATCGCGCGAATCATGTTCCAGGCCGTGTATATCGATTTACGAAAAGCTCATTTCATCATACCAAAAGCATAATGGAATTTTTTGTAAAGATTACTTGAGTCTCTAAATTATGCTTATGTGAATCATCTCGCGTTAACCAGCCGAACACGGCGCTGAACATCCACTTCTTTCTCGAGGAGAGTACCAGGTGCAACGAATTTCGGAAGGCTTGTCTATAACAAGCTGAAAGGCCCGTACAGTACACCATGTCTAGATAATACAAAAAAGCAGGCGTAAAGCTCTCGCAATCATGACTCCTTGCCGTCCTCCCTGTCGTCGTCCTTCTCATGCTCAGTTGTAGTAGCATCTTTCTCCGTTTCCTTCTTGGGAGGATTTTTCCATTCTTTGATCTTATCCCGCACCCAGTCAACCATTGATTCCCAATACCCTTCATTGAGCCGGTAGCTGAGATTGCGGTACTTGTACATCTCTGCCCAGCAGTCTCTACCCCATTCACAGCCTGCCATATTAACGAGGAAATCCCTGTCCTTGGAGCTGTAGTGAATCTTTGGGTTCTCGCCTTTCTCACCACAAGCGCCAGGCGGGAAACTATTGATCTTACGTTGTGGAAGGAACCCAACGTGAGACCGTATCCATGGTTGATTCGTATACAAGTATTCGAGCGCATCCTGTTCTTTATGTTCCCATTCCATGTGTTTCTGCTCGTAATGTACTGGGTCCCACCACAAATCCAACAGTCGGTCAGTCCATTGACTGCGACGCAGGAAAAAGGAACCAAGATTAAAGCCACTGCAATCTTGAGGTAAGAGTAGATGAACTGATTCGGCCTTGCCGTCTCCAACAGCGGAGAGTGATTCCTCGTCGAGGTAAGGGTCCGTAGGAGGGTGCGAGATGTTGAGGGGATTGTAGACATTGATGTCTCGGTAGACGTTGCCCATTATGTCGTTGAAGATATGTCTCTGCAAGGAATAGGATGGCTCCATTATAAACGTGTTCAAGTCAAGCCACCAAAACCTATCATCGTTAGTCAAAAATTTCTCAATCAACGATAGTGATAAACAGACCATTCTGCGCGTGGATACTTCCGCATCGTGGCGCGCATGACATCCACTTTCTCCCAACTTTCTCGCCACTCATGGGCGTAGCGCTTCTTGGTCGTCATGTCGACAATCTCAAACTCGTAACCCCATCTCTTCGCGTAGTTGCGTTTGTTCTTTATGCTGTCTCTTTCTATCGCCCACTCCCTAGGACCTTTCCATTCCATTACACCTCCACCAATATTAGCGGCCAGGATGATTACGAACTTTTCACCTCCACCACGAACGGACTTGTCCCAGAACTCGATCCAGGCTACAGAAAAGGTTAGTTTAGACAAATCACAGAAGCAGTGGACTTACAAGGCATATTAAGGAAAAACAACAAAATCAAGAAGAGAAGCGCAATCACTGCTCGCTGCCGAAAGCGCCAGAATAGTCTTCCTACCATGGCCATTAGACCATATGCATCCGTCACTGGGGGCCGCCCCCGTCCCAGCTTTTCCTTCTCTGAGTAGTCGTTGGAGTTGAAGTATGGAAGCTTGGTTGACAAGCGACGGAAATGTCTCGCGAAGCCTTGATCTGAGCGAGGCGCAAACGCACGCACTTGGGCACTTCTTGCCTGCGCTGTCGCCCAAGTCACGTTGTTTGCACCGCCATTGCCATATCTCGGCACGGGACTAGCTCTCCTGCTTGCGCTGTCGTACGGTGTTGTGAGGCCGGGGCTTGACCATCCTCCACCCGATTGCGGTGACGGCGAACGAGACAAGGACATTTCACCGGGGCCTGCGGTCACCGGCGTCCCCGGGATAGTTCCAAGTATCCGCCCAATGCCACTGCCGAATTTTCCTGATGCGGTCGCTAGGTGAGTTGTGACGATCTTGGGTGTCTTGGTCGCCGAAGAGCGCCTTCGATGGTGAGAGGTGTAAGGATTTTGAAGGGACGGAGAATCCAGAGTGGGCAACGGGTGAGCACAAGACTCGGCTCGCGACGTAGAATGCGAGGATGTGATGTCTGCAATCTGACGTGGTTGCGCGAAAATAAGGTAGGCCAACCTCCGTCGCAGCCGTGGCGGACTCTAGAACAGTAGAGGTAGTCGTGGAACGCGTACGAGGTAGCAGATATGAGGATAGAGCGGAAGCGGCAGCACGGGGCGAGGCAAACGTGCCTTTGAGGTTATCCTGTGGTGCAACGGTTGCACAGCAAGTTCATTAAGAGGTCCTGGCCGCGGTGATCTGTTCTCAAGGGAGGATAGTGAGAAGTATGTTGAAGTCCGCCCTGTAGGCTATGGCGATTGCACGTACCAACGGAGGACCATCACGAAAAGGAGTCAACCGTTCGACAAGACTTTTACATTTAATTGAAAGCGGTCTCTCCCATGCGGACATGGTCCACAAAGATTCACACGCCTCCCGTTCTAGGCGTTCTTAAGTGCGAGGCTAAAGCCTAGCTGAGATCTCCTGCGTAGCGCTAGGACCGCATTCATTCGCCAGCACCAAAAATACACACGCTCGCTCGCTCGCTCTCTCTGTGTCTGCGTGTGTGTTCGGCTCCCCGATGCCACCTCGTCGCCCTCGTGCATCGACAGCGCCAGAGAGCAGCAGCAGCAGCATCACCCAGCGGCGTCAGTCACAGCGACAGCAACGGCCGTAGCAAACACTAGCACTCTGTTTGGTCGCATGGTCCTGCCCAGCCAGCTAAATGTCAGGCGGTGCATGGCTGTAAATTGATCCCGACGTCGCTCCATCCATGTGGCCAGAACGCTCAGATGGGCCGGGGGGGAGCCCATTGCCTATCTGTTTATCAAGAAAGCCAATTTAACTGTCCTGATATGCGTCGGTGCCAAAGACACAGGCTGATTGATGATGACAGTGATGATGGATCGCCGCGAAGCTCCCGACTCTGCGCATCGATAGCACAGCCGAGCCACGTCGCACGGTGCCAGCGTCGGCGTCGGCGTGACCTCTTTACATGAAAAATTCTGGCAAATTGCCTGCTTTGGCTTGGTCGTCGTAAAGAGTCAAAAGGCCAGAAGAGGAGTGGGTCCAGCAATGGGAGATGCGCCCATCCAGCATCCCTGAAGAGGCGCTTAGCCGTCGCGCTTCTCCCGTCCAACCATCGAACTCACCAAGGACGGATCTCTTTTTCTACAATTCGCGATGACACGCATGACACTCGAATGATGCTTCAGGTTGGCGCCCGACGTTCGGCTTGGTGCGGCTCAGACCTGAGCGCTGCTTGCGGTTGCGAGCGCTGTAGACCAATCGAGTCTCCCTACTCATGACCACAATGGCGAATCAGAAGGTTCGTACGCCTTGAACGACCTGGTCCTCTTTGGAATCTTCTCCACATTTGGAAAGCGAAGCGCCTCCATGTTCTATGGTAAAACGCTGTCCGAACTGTGTCTGGATGATGAAGGCGACGGCAATCTTCTGAGACCACACCACCAAATGATTTCTGCTCTGACCTACTCCAGTCTTCTTTACGTACCGCATTTACATGCTTTTGCATTTCCTGTCACTCTCCTGTTCAACTTTTCTTTATCTCTTCACTCTTTTTTATTTTATTTCTTGCATTTCGGTCTTATTGTCCTTATCCATGCATGTCATTGATGCTATTGAACCGATAATCGTGTCCCTTTTGCAAACTTAACCTATAGATCTGGTGACTGTACCCTACGCATGTCCGTCAATATGCTTCAGTTCTGCTAAAGAGGAACATTCAATCCAATTGTGACCACTTCACCTCGCGTCGACGATCAGAGCCGGTCTTTGCACACCTAGATATTTCGAACTCAATCCTGTCGACGCGTGGGTGGCAGCAACATGGTGGCATTGCCGCCTTTTGAAACCGTACAAAGCGAGGAAACCCAACATGTGCCCTCAGAGAAACGGAGGAGCGGGCCGCGCAAGGAGTGGGACGCCGTCGCTGCACGTATTGCGGCAAGGACGGCAAATGCACGCAACACCACAAAAGGTTGGGATGGTGGCTATGGCTCCAGATCGGGCGAAAAGTCGAGCAGTCGCCGCCAGAACCCAGGTCTTTCCATAGACACGAGCGTCGGAAAACGGCGTGCCTCGCCCAAGCAATTGTTTCCGAAGGAAATGCGACGACAGCAAGGGCCCGGCTATCTGAAGCTAGGCGACGATAACGCACATCAACATGTTGTAATCACGGCAGACCAGAGTAAATCGCTAGAGCAGCCAGCTTTTGAGCAGCAAAAGGTGACAGAGGCACAGCTGGTCAGCAAATTCAGCCCCGAAACCCCATCAATCATCATCACTCCAGCCCTACAAGCTCGTTTGTCACCCGATCAACGTGCTAGAGTAGCATCTAGCGTTTATTCGAGGTTGACCTCCGGGGCTACTCCACCAACGAACAATGGAGACGTGCCGCCGCTCCCTCATAATTTACCTGAGTTGATGAAGAAGAGCCAGCCACTGATGGCGAACAATTCAATCACACACACGTACCCTGGAACCTCCAACGTCACTGAGAAACCCCCAAATATTAGAGAATCGACAGGAACTGCCTTTGAAGAAGACTTCGACGAAAAGAAAAATGGTCGAATAATGTCAAGTGGTACGCTCTTTGAAGAAGACCAGTCTGCTAGATATTCACAGCTCCAAACGGTCCAGACAACTCAAGATTTTACCATAGACTCGGCAATTACTCCAACGCCGCATCGGTCGAGAGGCTGGTGGGATGTTATTCGAACACCTTTCGAGAGGGCTAACTCGAAATTTGTTCGGTCACCGACAGACGGGGAGAGAACGCCTGAAGTACCTGCGATTCCCCCGTCAACACATCACATGCCTTCAACTCTAAGTGATGGACTAGGTCTGAAGATCATGCCTAGAAATACACATAATTCGCAAGCTTTGAGAAGATTGGAATCAAGAGACCATTTGCAAGTGGAGTCTGCACCCCCAATGCCCGGCAAGAGAGGATCAATTCTCAGCACGTTCAGTCCAAACGAACGTGAAGTTCCGTTTATGCTGCATGTGTCCCCGATTGACAAAGATGCAAAAAACCAGGGGCTGTGTTACACAGACCGAAAAGAGCCTCAAGACACCACCGTGAGAACCGAAATCAACGACAATTCAGCGTCAGATTTCAAGACAACCCCAGAATCGGTCAGATCTGAGTTCTCGCCCATTGGCCAAGTTGTCCATGAAGGCCAGGTAGTAACTGCAAAGGGGGTAGTGCAAAATCCTCTGCAAGGCTCAACGCAGTCCTCTAATCAATCCAAATTCATACAAAAACCGAAATCAGTTCATAACTCTCTGAGAGTCTCACTCAGGGCAGAGCTTGTGAAGGTTAGTTCTCCTGCTCCAGTGGCGACAAAAGTGCAGCAGGAAAAAAGCTGGCCCTCCACGGTTCAAGCTCCATATTTCGCCCCTCCACCCAAGCGTCCTTACGAAGATGAATTGGGGATGCCGCGAGAAGTATCCCAATATTTGGGTGCACCTTTTCCACCCACCAGATTTTCTCAATTTGATAAGCCAAAGAAGTCGGAAAAAAAACTTTTTAAAAGACTGCTCAAAGGCAAATCAAAGAAGCAGGATAGCACGATACGGAAGAAGAACAAGAAGCGACGATGGTGCTGCATCGGCTGTTGTCTGTTGATCTTTTTGGTCATCATCCTTGGTACAGTACTAGGAGTTCTGCTTTCTCGCCGTAGACCGTCTAAACTCGATCAAGCCATCTGGTTCAACGTCACCAACTACCCGCCAATACCCGGCGGCGTGCTTACCGTGGCTCGTCCAAATCTTCGTACAAGCGTGTCTGGATGTGTGAACCCGCAAACAATGTGGAGTTGTGCCGTGCCGAAAGAGCAGCAAGACAGTATTAAACCCAACGATCCTGATCAACCGAATTTCGTCTTCGACATTAGGTATGACAACAGCTCGACATCCAATAGCAAATCGCGCAGATCTGGGTCGTATAACCAAAACGTCAAGAAATTCAATTTCCTATCAGCGCGAGACAACCCTGTGCTTCAGGCTTCACCTCAGCCTCCGGCACTGGAGGAGTATAGTTTCCTTGGCAACACAACAGATGGCGTTAGCGAACCTTTTGAGGGTGAGGCGACACCATTCTACATCTCGTTCAAGCCGCCGTCGGAAGCGAACTTCAAGAAATTTAGACGTCAACTCGTTGAAAGAGACGTAGGTGCGTCTGCATCTGCGACGACTGCATCGCCGAGTTCTACATCAAATTCAAGTGCAACAAGCTTGGTAAATTACTTTCCGAACTTATCAACAGCGTTTCCAAAGCCGGAGGTCAACCCAGATGGTACGGCACAAGCTGCTAACTTGTTGCCGTTCCCTTCCTTCCAGCCTTTGCGACTCTTCAATCGTGGCAAATCAGATGAACACTACGGCTTTTACACATATTTTGAGCGTAGTATTTTCCTCAGATCGGTCTCGTTCCAGAACGTCAGCCAGGAAATGATTGGGGAGGTGCCTGCTGATGTAAACGGCGGTTCCGCTGAAGACGCAGCAACGACACGGTGTTCATGGACGGACACTCGCTTCAAGGTACAAATCTTCACAAATCTGGGTACGAGCGCACAGATACTTCCACCTCCAAGTGGCAGTTCAGTACCTCAGCCAGGCTCGTTTACCTTCGTGAGACCGGGTAGCTTCCCATACCCAATTACAATCACACTAGATAGGCACGGCGGTGGCCTTACGACGAAGATGGTTTACTGCTATGGACTGAACGATCAAGAGATTCCAGAGATTAACAGCAGGCAATTCCAGAAGGAGGATAGAGCATTTAACGGGACTATCGTTAATCCCTCACAAGTTTTTACTCCTGTCGCGGTATCAATCGCTGATGGAGGACCAGGCGGTATCGATGGAGGCACCGGAGGATGCAAGTGTGAATGGGCAAATTGGCAGTCCAAGTAACGGCTGAGCAATTTCATGTCGAGTCACTGTACTGCATTTTGCATAGCGATAGCATACATTACATACATGATAGAGTCGACCCGCTTTATTAAGTTGGCGACGTTAATTCAAGCAATGAAATTGGATCTAAATCAGTTTAGGGACCACAACCAAATTTCAAGTTCATAACGTCGCGCCTGACAAAAGTGAATAGGAATAGATCTCGTACGCTGCATGTGATCCAGTCACCTAATAATATCTTCTGTTTCCATCTTCTGTTTCCATGGCCGTTTCAAGCTACACCAAAATGAGACAAAAGCTGGACCTCTTGCCCTTTAACTTTTCTGGATGACCTATCACTGAGTTGAACGCAGCAAGGGAGTATCTCATGACGCGATGACATTCAAATCGACTCTTTCACAAGATTAGAGTCTCGATAGATGCTTCGCATCAGAGCAACGTCATCTTAAATGCGCTGCGCATGCTTTGAGTGTGCTAGTGTGCGACGTTGTGAGGATCGCATTTTCAGGCGATGGAATATGGTATAGGTCCAAACACATTCCGACGTCTGCGGGTACCTGAGAGAGATCGCATGCTAGGGCTTAGGCCATAACCCCCGTCATTCTAATGTAGCTCAGGACTGCACTGGAGCCGAAGAGGCTTCTGTTTGTCTGTTTTTTTCAATCTATTCGAGCGGCTTTCGCGCACTGAACGACACCTCGGATGGTTCCAAGCAAACGACCGGACTGGTCGATCTATCACCCAAGGACAAGCTTTCCTAAGAGCGTGGGACATGTGGACGACCACGGAGCTCGCAACGGCGAGGACGATGATGAAATAGGGATGTGCGATGATTGTGCATCTCTTTGTGCATTCCGCCGCATAGATATCAGCCAGTTGTTGACCCGTAGTTTTAAATAAGGACGCACCAATCTATTGAGTCACTCGACACCAGAGAAAGAGTTGATTTAGTCGATTGCTTGGAATTCTTAGGGAAGATCAACCAAGGATAATAATTTCCCAGACGTTGACAACCACTGTTCACACCAGAATACGGCTCCCTCTCTCAGGACATCCAGAAAACCCTACAAGCCCTTCCTGTTCTTAAACAGGTCCATCTTCCCTGCCTGCGCCCAGCCGATTCATTCGCTCCCTTTCACCTTCAGCTTCAGATCTGATCTCCAAAGTCCTCTTATTCCAAGATCATATCGGCCACAACAAACATGCGCGTCTCCACTGCCGTCGTTGGCCTCCTTGGCTTCAGCGGTTCTGCTTTCGCTGCGGTATATGACGGTGAAAGCACAGCGCCCAGTTATGGCGCGGTCTATACTCCAGTCCAGCAGATCAACGATGGTCAGATCCAGAACCCGGAGTCATGTGGGATACCAGTACCGGTTCCCTCGTCTTCCACGCCTCTAGTGCCATCGACTTCAGGATCATCGACTCTGGTACCATCGCCTCCAGTACCGTCGCCTCCGGTGCTATCGCCTCCGGTGCCATCGCCACCAGTACAGGTACCTCCAGTTTCGCAGAGCAACCTCACGGCTGTATTCACTCCCCCGAATATCACTACCGCGTCCGTGTTCAATGTTTTCACCCCTGTTACTCCTCAAATCTCGACTTCAAGGCCTCCTGTCGCTGTCCAAACCGGAGCAGCGAACGGAATCTTCGGCAGCACGGCTAGTCTAGGATTTGCTGGTCTCATCGTCGCGCTTCTTGCTTAACTCCGGGCTTCGTCGTTACATTTTTGTCCTCGGCAAAGACGCCGGAGAACATGGCTAGGGGACGGACAGGTTTGGACAGTATTACAAGACAGAGTCTTTCGCCTTCGAGGCTGGGCCTTGGATCCATCCAAGGTATTTGATGTATCTAGAGGGAGTAGCCCCAGCTTTAATTAATACAATAGATGGCATCGTACTGCAAGCTGATCCCGCTTTTCTCTTCACTTACTCGGTCTTTGTGATTTTCGAAGTTTCTCGTAGACTAAACCCCCTCGTGACCCCTAGAAGGTCAAGTATTTCATCAGAAGATGATTGATAACAGTATTATAGATTTAATCAGTCGGGCCTTTTCTAGCTCATGGGCTAATTCTCCAGCCATGTTCCACTACGAAGACATATATGCTACACAAGACGTTTTACATCAACAGTGGAATTTCATGCATTGTTACTCGCTGTGGAAAGTGTTTGTTGACATGCACAATTCCTCTAGCATATCATAGACGAACTAGTGTCGGCTTAGCAAACCTTAGGCATTGCAGCTCTAATATCTACATTGTGCCTAGCAGCTAGCTCTCTGGAGAAATGTGGCCAAGAAGGTTCCAATCACGTGCAGAAGGCACTTGGAAAGGCAGATTCAATTTTTAACTGACCATCACGGACGAAAGCTTGCAGCCAAAACCTATACCAAAGGCATCCAGAAAGGTTACGAAGCCATAAATTTTGAAGAGCGACGGTCGCTTGATATCAATTGCCATATTAATTCATCCAAGTGCGGCTGGAGATTTCGCCCTAAAGGCTCTCCATGTCTCGATTTTGGTCATTTATGCAATCTTAGCCTGTTCGTCTAGATTCTGAATTATTCCAGACAGCAATCGATTCCATCTCATTACGGCTTAAGAAAAGATGTTATAAATGCACCAGATCTTGCAGCAACAACCAAGAGGCTGAGTTGCTGATATATATTCCCAAGTCACAAGGATAGCTTTATATCGACTACATTCATTCTTCTTGACCAGTTTACGAAGTCGACGATGACTGTGCATTTGGAATCGTAGATACTAATTACAGATCGTCTTCTGGTAGCTTGCAATCACAAGCCGAAATCCTAGCGACTACTACCTCTAGCTCGAAGGATTCGGACCCATCTGCAACTGCAAGAGCAGGATACTTCCATTCCTGCAGCACGGCTTCTCTGAGCCGTAGCGGAACGTAGGCATACGCGATGATAACTTTCCTGTTTAGTGTCACTACTAGTAACGATCGTAGTGGAGCAGATCTAAGCATCATCATCATAGGGTGGATCCAACCATAGGAAGGGGGTAAGTTGCTACATTATGGTAGATCGGAGTAACTTTGCTGGCTCCTGGGTAGGTAGGCAGTCTCTTCGCTTTCAGAAGCGACCAGCATCGACACACCGCAAAGAAGAAGTCAAACCCCGTACAACGGATAAACAAAGCGTTGTCTAAAATTAATCCAGCTGTATTGAATAGGACAACGTGGGTTGGTAGCCCCGTGGGCGAAGTTTGGAAACAACGGTGTCGTCATGGTGCGGTATGCTGTTGTTCTTAGCAACATGATCGTCTCTGGGCGGACCACACGGCGAACGAATGCCACGGAAGACGAAGAGTCGGGGGCGGGGCGAGCGGTGCTAGGACGGTACCCAGATGTTTGGAATCTTGGTCGTGGACGAACAAGCTGTTCGGCTGCTCTTGGTGGCGAGGACATAAAAAAGCCTTTGGTTTCAAACAATGCGTCCGGCAAGCATAGTATATATGTCATATAGGTAGGGTCATGGTCATGCTTGTTACGACACTGCAGCGAAAGATCTTACGTCCAGAGGCGACAACAAAGCAGCCTCAAAGCGGATCTACCTAGCGCAGTTGGCGCGGGCTCTGGATCGCGACGGCTCGAAAGCGGTAAACGACCAGGTTCTGCAACTGAAGAACTTTGGACTCGCAATAAGGATGATCCTTGTTATGATTTGGAGGGTTTCCAACGTCGAGTCCTCGTCTGTCTGGACGTGGTCGTGGCGGGCTATACCGGCCTCGATACGGCGACCTGATAATGGGATGTCTGAATTCTGCATGCCGTGCTCCGTATTCCTTATGAGCAGGAGCAAGACCAAAGACGGGCTAATGGACTTGGACCCCACGCCTTGAAGTACATCTGGCATAATTACGAGATGTGGTCCTGAATTGCCGAAAGCGGGCTGCCGCCTCGTTCAACGCAAAGCCATCACACAAGAAATGGGAGGAGCACGATGCGCGACGAGGCTTGTAGGCATGCTGCAGGAGTTTGTCCTCCACATTTTCGGCGAGGTTCAGTGGACGGACTGTTTTTTCTTTTGCAACCGACGCACGAACGCTGCAGCAGACGTGCAGAAGAGGGGGGAGGGTGACGATGGAGCATAGGCCGAAATAGGACTCCCTCTGTGCCAACTGGCACGGTACCCTCCAGCAGCTAGCAACGTTTTCACTCCTATTATTTCTTTATCAAATCGTGGGAAAGCATGCCTTCTGTGCTGGAGCTGTTGAGGAAAGCGGGAAAAGATCCATCCGTGACGTCCGGCATGCAGTAGTTTGCTGAAGCCCCGTCGAATGAAGCTTTGCGTTCTAAATCCCCTGATCGACAGGACGCGAAGCAAAGCTTTGAGCGTGGACAACATCTTCATGTGACATCAATCCGGTCCGACTTTACAAACTCATAGTATTGGTTGGAAGCGTTCGACAATAGATGCATCCCACGGCCGTCTTGCGAGCGTTGCTTTCACGCTGGCCGTTGTATCTGAACAATGAAAGAGCATCGACAGGGTGCGTCTGGTTGGCGTCAAGTAGTGGAGCTGCTTTGCTTCGTCTCTTGGTGCCACAGTCTCCAGACCGCTGCAACCTTTCCTGGGAGAGGTAGTTCGCGCGGGCTGCCTGGTTTATCAACCAATCATGGCCACACCGAATCGAGACTGAACCACTGTGCTGGGAATGCTGGTGCCTTTCTCATCAGCTTTTTTATTTTTTTTGGCTCTGCGAGAAATAACACACTAGCGCTAGTCAATTGAGGTACAGGTAATTGCTGCTCGGGCCTTGCGTTCCGGAGGCTTGTCATCAGGAGAATACCACAAAAAAAAATTGAATTGCTTTTCTGATATCGTCCTTGGACATCAGAACTCGCGGGGGGGCACAGCGTACAAGGAGATAGCGAGGCGCAATAACATGTACATATTTGGTTGTCGTCAACTGTTCTCCTCTTTCAGTCAGCTCCAGACGTGATCGATTGTGTTCAAGGTCTGCTTTGGAGTCGTTTCCCTCGAATTTCAATATCATTGTGATAGATCAACCCAGTGCCAGTTGCTAGCGTGCTTGGGGCTGCCGCGTCCGCTCAAGTCGCTGCCGCCACTGTTTTTTAATCCCGGCTCGTCACTGCAGGCTGTTGACAAGTCTCGAGCTCGCTGGCGAACAACAAAAGATTGCCGCCCCTTCCCAGCGAGAAAAAAAGAGCGGCGTGGCACTGCTACCTCATCTATCCTCCGCTTCGTACAATGCAAGGACATGCCCGGTGAGCTGTCTTGTACGTGTTGCTGGCCAAATCCCCGCAAGCACCGATGACCAGTCCGGGGATTAAGCGCTGGCACTCCAGGTTGGTTCCGTTCCGCATCCCATCCTCGATCTCTATCGATATATATACTGACCCGAGACACATGGGCAGTGCTCAATTGCACCGTAGAACTTCTGATCGTCGGTCCAAGTTCCGGGATAGATTGTCGGCCATGCCACAGTCGCGGTCAAAATGCTGCACATCCTATACCCTGGCCGGACAGGCGCACCCGGCCATGACCCAGGCGGAATTTCATAATCTGCCACCATCTGTACAGTGAGTCGACCTGGGTCTTGTTATTGTCGTGTCATGCGCGGGCATCGGACTTTTCACGAGTTGGGACTGTTCGCTTGCAACACCCGGTCTGCTCCAGCGAACGAACACGCTCACTTCCCAGCGCTGACTCCCGTTGCATGCGTCTCTGCCCCTAGCGTCGATTCTTTCCTGTGCGAAATGCGCCCGACTCGAAGCTAATGCCGGCCTTGGTCGAATGCCTGAATGCAGTTGCTGACCTGCAGTATTAGAAGGAAATATTTCTCTACGCTTGAGCGTCTTCAGATCCTCCACTGCTCTTCCACGCTCTCCTCTGAAATCCCGTCCACGTCCGGCAGCCCGCCGCGTGCTTCTGGCACGGTGCGAAGACCGACCACGTCCACCTCGTTTGGATCCTCGATACGGCGAGCAAAGAATCGACGCTGTCTTCTTCCGAACCAGACTGGCTCCACGGTCGAAACGCATTTCTACTTATCGCTGCCCGAGAAGATCCGACGCCAGCAATTCTCGAACGAGGAACGGCTCCGAATCCAGAGCAAGCTTGAAACAGGAGGATCCCTGACAATACCAAGATCTTCACGAGGCTCGCCCAGGCCTTCCACAACCTCATCTGCGCAGTGGTCACGGCGACAATCAAACTCAGCCTTGCGCAAGGCTTCGGATGTACCTTCGACAGACCTTCTACGACCCACAACGGAGCCAATGAATTGCTTTGATGATTCCAAACCCACGCGGGCGGCCTGTAGGCGTGCAAGGAAACCATCCCTGCAGAGAGACGCCTCTGTACACCGCCCGAGCAGCTCCCTGCTTTCTCCCAAGTCGCAATACTCAGGTCCAACCCTATGTTCGCCCTCGTCACCTTCTTTTCCTTCGCATCACAAGCGCAACATGAGTTCGCGCACTACCACCATGGTCCGTCCCAGCATAGACTCGACCTTCTCTGTCGACGCTGCCGCTGCCTACTACCAAGATCCTGAGGCACGCATGAAGGTGCGGAAATATCTTGTGTCACCACAGAAATTCGACGAGGCCGTCGCTTTTGGTTTCCCCAGCATGCCGAATCGGACGTCGACTTGTGAAAGGGATGGGCAGAGGACATCAAGGCCGATGACATGTGGACACGACGCATACAGCTTTTGGAAAGACGACGTGCCGCCTTGTTCGGACGGACGACACTCTAGGGAATCCACGGATGGAGACACAGCCTCGTACAACGACTCACCTGTAACTCCCGCGAGCGGCGACGCCTATATGCCCAGAGTTAAACCGTACGGGTCCTCGATCTTCGCCGGGCTCGATAATTCCGATCTGCCCTCCCTGAAGTTGCGTTTCGACGGCATGTCAGACATCGCAGAGAGGGACTATGACCGGGACTCGTCCACGTTTGACCCCTTGGCGAATAGGGAGATGACGCTTCGCATGACCCTGACGCGACCAGATTTGCGCGCTACGGACGAAGAGCTGTATGGGTGGGTCCCGAAGGAGCAGACGGACCCATTGGCCCTGGAGACATTGCATCTCAGCGACGACATGACCGGACAGAACGGCGCGTTCGCTGTGAAGCCCAATTCGGCTCGCAGCCGACGCTCCGGCGTCTTCAAGAAACTGCTCGACAAAGTCAAGTCACGGTAGCCATGCCGCAACGCAATGGCTAGCTTTGACGTATATCATCTTGCTGCAATTTTTAGCGGGCGTTGGGCGGAGGGCATGGCCAGACCTTTTTTTTCGCAGCTGCAAAAAGGCAAAACTCTACGACGGTGCTCATTCTTAAAAAGAGAATCTTCTTTTTTCCCACTCAGCGTTTGGAAAACCGACATGAACAGTCTGTTCGACGTTTTTATGTTGATTTTGGACTGTGTTTTTCTTTTGCGGATTCAGGAACATTTTTGAAAGACTGTGCCTTCGGAGTCTTTAGCGACACATCGTACTGATTATATTGAGGGGGACACCAGCAAAGCATTCGTGCTTGTGTAACCAGAGAGATACCACCACTTGTTGTTGTTTTTGACATGCGAATTATATTGTACTACTGCAGAGGTTTCTGCGCGCCATCTTGGCATCATATGCGCCAATTTCATCTCCCTCTCTGGAAAACCGAGTTCGATGCGTTTTTTGTGCATGACCAACGGCGATTTCTCATGTTGTGCATGCTAACCTTCCCAATGCAGCCAACGTAATGGCTAGCAAAAAATCATGCGCAACTTGAGAACTGGAGCCTGGTCGACGAAGAACCAGTACAACGGCAAAGTTTTGAGCGTAGCCAGGCGATTAATACACCTAGGTCGAGACGATGTCGTCAGCCACATGCGTACTGCCATACCGTCCGTTATTGCCTCGGACTTCGGACAATAGCTCGTGGTCTTTGCCTCTCACGATCGGCACGCGTGCTGTTGTTGCGTGTTTCAAGAATTCTACGACACGTCGGCGGTGTATGGTTACTCCCTTTCTTGCGGTAAGAATCTTCTGAGCGAGTATGTGGACTTGTCGCAGACGAACGCGCCTAGTGAATTAATCTCCTCTGCGCTAGGGACCCTGCAGGTGCCGCAAATTGTCACTTTCCCAAAATGGCGAAGCGCGCGTCCACGAGGGAAGAGAAAGGTTTGGTGTGGGTGATCTATCATGCAGATACTGTGCAGCGCTTAACACGCTCCTGGAGGCTCAAAATGGCGGGGGACTGGATTAGGTGGAGAGGACGGAGTCTGTGGCCATTATTCCTGCATACGTATCGTTCAAGCGATGGTGGGAGAGAAAAAAAGGGGTGTGGGCGTGCTGAGTAAAGCTTTGGCCGAGGAGATGCAAAGCTGAAGCACATACAACGCATGATTGAACGGTATTCTGCGGCGGTGTACACAGTTGATTACTTTCCCTCGAGCTAAAAAAGCATGTCTCAAATCAATAGTGGATGCGTGGGTTTGTGGGGTACGTCGCTGCTTTCGGCCAGTCGAACGCATATTTTCTCATCGAAGGAGTAATGACGACTCCAAAGGTTATAAACCAACGTGGGAAGGGGCGGAAATGCTTTTCGTCGCTCGAGGCTGGCATTTTCCGGGTGACGTCTTCTTGCTTGCTTTTTTTCCGCCTCTCGCTCCTGAAGAGCTGAAAAATTCCTCCTCGAGGCAACATTGTGCTTTCGTCGACGGAGTTGTCTCCTAGCTTAGAACCCTCAGTTTATTGGCGCTGTGTCTTA
Organism: Verruconis gallopava; assembly: GCF_000836295.1. Lineage (NCBI taxonomy): Eukaryota > Fungi > Ascomycota > Dothideomycetes > Venturiales > Sympoventuriaceae > Verruconis > Verruconis gallopava. The sequence continues at coordinate 1,046,415 of NW_015622140.1, read as the reverse complement.
TCCGTCCAGGAGACGTTCCTGATATGACGTTGACACGATCTCGAATCTTTCAGACCAAAGTCCTTGGCCCGGCTTGATGGGATCCAGCGATTCAATGCGTACACGGCGAATGATATCTGGACCTGTTTATATCACAAAAGCGTAGGCGGAGAGCAAAGAGGGACTCGTTGAGCTAAAACGTCTGTAGAGAAGAGTGCTTTGGTTACTCGAAACTTACACAGCTTTTCAGCTAGTCAATGGCTTCGACTGGAACCTTAGCTGTAAGTTTAGGTGCGCGATCTCGACAGCGGAAACATGTTGAGGCAACGTAGGTATCTGACTGTATTGTAGACGTGCGCACATGTAGGGGCGATAGCCCCTATGATGTGACCGTTAGCCATGGACACGCAGCTAGAGTCAGAGGTCACATCGGCAGCTTGGTGTTCTGCACGCCAGTGAGCATGAGGCTCGTCAGAGGCCAAGACTCCCTGCGCATGAGCCCCAGCATACCTCCAGGCCCTTGTTGAATGAACTTGAAGGTTGTCAAATCTATGAGGATGCTTGAGATTGCACGATTTAGGGGCTAGGCGGGTCAAGCAGAGACAGCAATGTCACGGCGCAGGGAAGGACGGCAATGCTATGGCATACACGCAGCGCCTCCCAGCGAGCACGACGTGGCTCAGCTGCTTCGGGGTTCTCTTTCGTTATCTCGAGGTGCTTGCCTGCGGACTCTTTGAGCGTGATGATGGAGGTGGCCCAACGCTGGAGGCCGTCGTTCTGTGAAGGAGGCGTCGAACATTCTGAAACCAGGGCCCGGCCGTGCCTGGCAGGCGCTCCAGGCCCAGACGGGCTTAGCGGAGGTGCCCACGGTGGGACCCCCGAGCCCCTCCCGTGTTTACGGCCCAGGTGGGCGTTTCAAACAACAAACCACGGCCTCACAGTGCGCAAAAGAAGCGCCATCCTTGTATTTCGCTGTCGTCGTCGTCTTCCCTCGTCCGGCTCCCCCCTGCCTGCTCTTTCCAGACCCCGTCAGACGTGTCGTGTATGTGTGTTGCTCTGTGCCGTCTTTACAAACAAACACCTTTCTCTCGCTCTCTTCCATCCACCGCTCTCGCCAACACCAACCAGCTCGCTCCCGATCCCGTACGGCGCTGCAACTTCGTCTCAGCCTAGCCAATCGCTACGCTCCAACGTTCCCCGCGCGAGCCAACCAGAACCCGCGACGACGCGACGCTTTGCGCATCCGCCTTCGTTCTCTGGTCTCCCCGAGTCTGACGCTACACATAGACAGACCTTGTCCGCGACTGCAAGCATGTCAACCCTACGTGCGAAGTACGAGGCTTACCTCGCAGCTCCCTCCACCGGCGCGCTGGCCGACGGCGCTTCCATCAACTACGTGCCCACGCTGACAACGGTCGCCGAGCCTACTGCCATCCTGAAGCACCTGGCAGCGCAACAGAAGCTGCTCAAGAAGAAGAGCGAGCGTGTGCTTAGTGCCATCGAGAGCAGCAATGGCCTGTGCATTGACACCGAGACCGTCATCGAGTTTATTGCCGGTGGCGGTGCCTTCCTCCCCGGTCTGGACGACAATTTTTTGGCGGACAAGATCGTCACACTACCAATGGTGAGTTGTGGCATGCGTCTCTGTATCCCTGCGTGTTGGCGTCGCGCGAAGCAGACGAATATGAGGCCATCTCAAAAACAATGCTTGCGACTACGCACGAAACGCCACCCGCATCTCTATGCGCTCCTCTCTCTATGCTCGCTTAGGACGCCCTGTGCTGACTCATAAACCAGATCCACATCGTGCAGTTCGACGCAAATCAGAAGATCTCGCAGATCCGTCTCTACTGGGATCAAGGTTCTCTCCTGAAGCAAGTCGAGGTTATCGGATCGCGATCGCGCAACTGGCCCATTCGAGACGGGAAGGACCAGATCCGTCTCATTTCTCGAAGTGTGGCGACGGAGCAGAGCGCAGACGCGGAACCGTCCTTCTCACGCCGATCTACGAAGTCCAGCGATGAAGTCGTTGTCAATCGCTCTCGAGGCAGCAGCACTACCAGCGCAACTCGCGATCCGCATGCATCTCTCTCTTTGTTCGCTCCTCGCGATCCTAATTCAGAAGAGGAGGACTCACGAATCAGCGGCCCATCTTATTCTCGAGCCTCGTCTGCCAAGCCGCCGTCGCGAAGTCTGACCGACATTCTTGGTGGTGGCGATGACAGGGAACCCGGTACGCCGAGCCATGTTCGATCTTCGTCACCGGCAAAGGCAGGAGCAAGCAAGAATTATGGCCCCATTCGCCTATTCGACGATCAGGAACCAACTGGCACGTCACCGGAGCGCAGCACTAAGGTAAACCCCAAGAAGTATAACCACTTTGAGTTTGGATCTGGAGAGGAGGCTCCGGCAATTCCAAAACCGAGTCGTAACATGAAGCACCAGAGCCAATGGAACTTTGAGGACTTCGTAACCCCGGACAAGCCTCGCACGAAGATTCAGGTCCAGACTAGACGAACAGATTGGGAGGAGCCCGAAGAAGTATGTTGCAGATTATGGATAACCGCAGAATACATGCTAATGACCGAAACATCAGGGTGAGAAATCGCCGGTCTTCCGAGCGCCTACGCACAAGCCACGTCCGGATGCAGAGACTCATTTTGAATTTGTAGACGACGGCACTCCAGTGGCAGATAAACCAAGGCAGCGAGTCGTCAAGGACGGCATGGGCCTCTACAAGGACAATATTACTGATCAGGATGACACCAAGAGGCCGCTCACAACAGTGACCAACGTCAATCAAAACGACCGCGCTCGTGACTTTGGTGCGCATTACGAAATCACCGATAACTCACCTTCGGTGAAGGGCAATGGCTTGGCCGAGCCAGAGAAGAAGCCGCTCGACCCAAACAAGCAGAAGGTCCTTAAAACCTTAGACGCTAAGTGGAGTCTGTTTGACGAAGAGGAGGACATCATTGCCAAGGAAAACGCTCTGCCAAAGCGCAAGATCTACAAGACAGCAAACGACGGTATGGGTGGCAACAAGACCACCGGCGGTCGCGGCTGGGGTATTGGTGACGAAAGCGCGGGCGAGGAGGAGGTTGTGTCCAAGCCAAAGAGTGCACGCGCGGGAGTGGCGAAGAAGCAGGACGAGGGCAAGGGCTTCTGGGACTTCTAGACGATCAAACGCAGCCCTCGAAAGCGCAATTTCTTTATGGGAGCCAGGAATATCTCTTATCGGGACGCTGTTTCATGATGATGGTAATGACTTTCTTTATTTGGTCTCGTTATGTGTCTATGAATGTGTTCCACCTGCTTTTCTACCAACTCCAAAACCAGCTCAGGGCTCAATTGGTTCATGTACATCAAGCCACGGCTTGTGGACTAGGATGGTCTTTCTTACGGACGAAAACGATGCTCTTCCAAGGCGATGATGAGCTTGGATAGATCGGTGGTGTAGTTGAGATGAGCTGAAGCTGATCCAACTTGAATGTCAAACAACATTGGCTAGTCATTAATGGAGATCCTTCAAGCAAAGTTCCGTTTCCAATGTGTAATCTTAAAGGCTATCCGTATTCTAAAAGCTTGTCCTATGCATGCAACGTCCGTCCCTCTAGGCTACGCCACGACGAAGGGCTCGTCATAGCTGTAGATCTTTAGTTACCAATACTGCCTTGATATATACCCAAGGCACTTCGCGACCTGCTTCCAGGGTAGCGAACATCAAGGCTAGGCGTGAGGGGAAAAAGGAAAAAGAAAATCGTCAAGAGACGCTCACTCAAACTACCCAATACCAAGCGATGCCTTATTCCAAGCGCTTTATGCACTGCACATTCATTCAGTCAGGTGCGCCACGGATACCAATATAAGCCTATGAACGTTTCCCAAAGGTCGTAAAACGCTAGAAAGCAAGCTATACCTTGCACTTTGACACTCAGTTTCCGCTAGCAGACCTGCGAACAAAGGCAGCAAAGAGAAGGTGCCTTTGGGAGGCTGGACTTGACACCCGTGCGCGTAGAATGTGGAAGCCGCCTCAGAAGGAGCTTTGGAGTAGGATTCAATGTGTCCAGATGGAATCGTGTTTCCTTGCTCGAGGAGTAAATCCTGCAACGAGACATGGAAGAGGTAGTAAAGGGATTCTACCGTTCGGGGTTCACACGGTTGTAATTGCTGGCGGGAAGAAGTGATTTGCGTGCTGATGGAAGAATGGGTTGACTGGCCTGAAGTAACTTCCAAATTAGCCATAAGCATATCAAAGACGTGTCGCAGTTGTGTTGCAAGTATGAAGCTTTACATGCTGCAAAGGAGCTGCCGTTATAGGATTCTCGTGCAGCTCTGCATGCCGGCGAGGGAGTTCCCCTCTACGCGGGAACGCGTCGAAAAGATGATGGCAAGGTCGTTTCCTTCGACGGTATATTAAAATTCCCGACAACCTACGATTGTCGCTCAAGTTCAGACTTACAGGCTTTTCCTCGGAGTGAACAGTCGTAGGCAAAAAGAGACCCGCTTGTCACAGGGCTCCGGGGCCTGGGGAGACGTCTATGTACCACGCGCGTCTACAATGCAAGGCAACGCCTTTGACTGGGTTGAAAGCTGTTACAAATCGAAATCAAACCTTCAGCCTCTCGCTATCCTTGGGCGATATGGAGAACGAGAAGCAAAGTTAGTCATTTGCCGCGACGTCTTCATGTGACGCCATACATCTACATCGAGCTTGCTGCTGACAAACGACCGGAGTGATTCTCGCACTAACACCGTCAAATTACTCAACAAACATGTTCGAAGGGCGCAGGGTGAAACAGTTCATGTATATAAGACGCTGCAAGCAAGATGCCGTCTCCGTCTTTATTTTCCTTTGGTAACACAGCCTTCGCCGCCCTCCCCCGATCCAGGCCGATTGCGCGATTAGCATTCAGACCCTCGCGTACCATCCTTCCTCGCCGACGTTAAGCGGTGAAAATCAACCAGCTAAAGATTAGCCCACATCTTTTCTCGTAATCACCTCTGCATACTCCTCAGAATCGTCGCAATAGACTTTTCCTACGAAGTTTTTTTCGAATAGCATATAGGGTGGCCTTGTCACCCCGCCAGTGGGGTTCGAGAGTGAGAGCTTGGATTTTTCTAATTTCAATATACTACTTCTTAGCCATGACTGTCATGGAACAAGCAATTGAGACGCCGCCGCGCGCACCCTCACCAGTCCATAGATTTGGCACACTTGCGGTGCACGCTGGTTCCCCTCACGACCCGGTGACCGGCGCCGTCATTGAACCCGTTCGTGCCCCCCGCTTCCGGTCCATGACTCTGCGGACCAAAAAAGATGTCTAACGAGGTGACGACAGATCTCGCTCTCGACGACGTTTGCTCAAACTTCGGTCGGGAAACCGGTCGGTCTTTACGAATACACGCGCTCCTCGAACCCGAACAGGGACAACTTTGAGAAAGCCGTCGCGGCCCTCGAGCATGCCAAATATGCCCTCGCATTCGCCTCGGGATCGTCCACCACAGCTATAATTCTCCAATCGCTAGCGGCCGGCTCGCACGTCGTGTCGATCAGCGATGTGTACGGAGGCACGCACAGGTATTTCACGAAAGTCGCGGCAGCGCACGGTGTGCATGTCACCTTCAGTCCGAGCATCGAGCTCGAAGTCTCGGAGCTGATAAGGCCAGGCGAGACGAAATTGATCTGGATCGAGACACCGAGTAACCCTACCTTGAGCCTCACAGATATAAGGGCCGTGGCGACAGTGGCACATCAGCACGGGATCAAGGTCGTCGTTGACAACACTTTCTTGAGTCCGTACGTGCAGAATCCACTGGACCATGGTGCAGATATTGTCGTTCACAGTGTCACAAAATACATCAATGGACACTCGGACGTGCTCATGGGCGTTGCTGCATTCAACTCGGATGCGCTGTTCGAAAGACTGAGCTTTTTGCAGAACGCAATCGGTGCCGTGCCTTCCGCTTTTGACTGCTGGCTCGCTCATCGCGGTTTAAAGACGTTACATTTACGAGCAAGGGAGGCAACGGCAAATGCTACTCTGATCGCGCGAGCACTCCATGCTTCGCCGAATGTGATCGCGGTCAACTATCCCGGACTGCCATCTCACCCTCAGCACAAAGTCACGCTGAAGCAGCACCGGGACGGCATGGGAGGCGGTATGCTCTCCTTCCGTATAAAGGGAGGCAAGGAAGCGGCCGAGGCCTTTGTACAATCGACTAAGATCTTTACGCTGGCTGAATCGTTAGGTGGCGTGGAGAGTTTGGTCGAAGTGCCCAGCTCGATGACGCACGCTGGAATTCCGAAAGAGTCTCGAGAGGCGGCTGGTGTATTCGACGACCTGGTCCGCGTGAGTTGTGGCATTGAGGACGGTGAGGATTTAAGAGCAGATATTCTCCAAGCGCTGGAGAAGGCTGTAGTAGGTCCAAAGATCACCAACGGACTGATAAACATGGACGCGAAGAATGGAAACAGGCCCTCATGAATGGACGTGCATGACCAAGGAATACTAGAGTTTCTGGTGCCGAGGGCACTTTACCTTTTCGTAGGTGCATAGTAGAACAACATGTTGACGCTCGACGTGGAAACTTGATAAATAGAGGCGCGCACGGAGTTGACATGAATTCATAAGGTTGAGCTCATTCGCTAATGACGGGCTTCAACGCATATTGTGATGTAACGAGATGCTGCAATTTCACACAATGAAGCAAACAAAGAAAAGTTAAACTTGTAATGAACGTTGGTTTGCGATGGCAAAAGACACATAACGCCGTTCAGCGCTCCATTTCCTTATAGAAGTCGCTATGTAGTGTTATCATGACACCAATTGACCATGCATCGCCCACCAGACTGATATTGGATGATCAGTTCGTCCGCAATTCCGCCCTAACGGTCCAGCAATAGAAAGAACCATTTTTGGCCTCATCGTTCGACATTTACTTGAGGGGAATGAAACGCGAAGAGTGGGTGGCACCAATACCTGGTCTACCGTGCTTGACTGGTCGGTATGAAATGCTGAACTCGCCGAGATAGTAGCCAACCATCTCGGGCTTAATTTCAACCTGGTTAAATTCCTTTCCGCTGTAGATACCGATAACGGAACCAATCATTTCGGGGACAACAATCATGTCACGGAGATGGGTTTTAACAAGATCAGGCTTCTCGTTGGGCTTAGCCTCCTGCTTGGCCTTACGGAGCTTCTTGATCAGACCCATAGGCTTTCGCTACACCACTACGTCAGCAATGGGTTTATAGTAATCTGAAAATGTACTGACCTTCAAGCCACGGTTGAACCGTCTCCGAGCACGGGCGTGGACGACATCGCGGAGCTGCTCACTAGAGAGGTCGAGCAATTGATCAAGGTCAATGCCACGGTATGTGAACTTCCTGAAGGCTCTCTTCTTCTTGATCTCTGCAAAAAAAAAGTCAGTGTCTTGAGCATTCAGGAATATTTTCCATAGGTCTCCATCAACTTCAAGGGCCTCAACGATATCGAGGCCTTTTCTGATGTGAGATGCTGGTGAGAATTGCGATTTGTGTGCGATGGGAACGTTGGGGCTCTGAAAACGTACCGGCAGCCTGACGAGTGAGTTAGTATGTGGAAACCATGAACAGAAGAACACAAGTAACTTACCTCCTCGGCGTTGTATTCGTCAGCCATGATTGCGGTTGTTGTAGAAGTCTTGACTGATGATGTTCGCAAATGCTAGTTGTAGATTTTGCAATGTGGGTGGACGGTCTGTGCTTTTAATAAAGTGGACTCATGTCTTGGCGCCACTTATAACGGTCTCAAGAATTCATAGGCACGTCACAGAAACAGTAGTCATGCCGAACAGAAAAAGTTTCAGAAAACTTTATTACAGCAAACGTAGCAAATGTGAAGGAAATCAAGTACAAAGTTTAGGAAGAAGATATTTTTCATTTGATGTATGTGCGGAATATCACAATGCGTATCACCTGTATAGTGAAGAGCCACCGAGAAGAATCCGCATGCATGCCATTGAGAAAACTCCTTCCCATGCTTATCATTCTAGCCATATTGCTTGCGCAAATGCTAAAAGTTTTGGAGCACATCTGTTTGCAAACATATGACATGAAAGCCAATGGAGGACGCTTAGTCGAACAGACCGAAACCCATGTCCTCGTCGGACTCCTCCTTTTCCTCCTCCTTGGCCTCCTCCTTGGCCTCTTCAGCAGCAGCAGCACCGCCAGCAGCACCACCACCACCAGCAGCTGGGGCAGCAGCGGCGCCACCCGATGGGACAGATGCGAGCTTCTTGCTACCCTCAGCGATCAACTGAAACATACCATTAGCATATCGCCAATTGTTCCTCCTTCAGTGAGCACAGCGCACCTCGTTGATGTCCTTGCCCTCAAGCTCGGAGAGAAGCTTCTCCAGACGCTCATCATCAGCCTCAATACCAACAGAGTCGAGAACGCCCTTGATGTCCTTGGCGCTGGGGCTGGTGTTGCCAGCAAGGCCGAGAAGGAGGTAGGCGGCGAGGCTATGTCATATTAGACTTCTCTCTAAGAATCGAGTGGAAGAAGTAGGTAATACTGCTTCATTTTGTGGTTTTTCTGGCTGATGTTAGTGGCTTGCTTTGGGAACGGAGAATTCATGGAAAAAACGCACATTGATTCAAGTTACTTAAAGAACTGAGAATCAATCGATTTAAGCGTCTTAACGCAGACTGAATCGTCAAGTTCTTTTTGTTGCGTGAAGAGTGACAGATTATGCCTTTTTCCGTGGTGTCCGAAAATGCTCAACGAATATCGATGCGATCCGTGGGCTGCCAAGACTTCGGACCCACGGATTTATGCCTTAGGAAACAAGGCCTAAAGCAGGATGTGGCTTTGTATCTGCAATGTATAAATCATCCACTGTTGGCATGAAAACGAGAAGTTACGCAAGCCGCAGCATTCACTGTTGCTCTGCCGGAATTTACTTTATTCCATAGAAACACAGTCTCTGACTTCTTGTGAGGCGCAAACTGCCCAGCTGCTGTCTACAACATGCGCAGGAAGACCTAAGCAGCGGAGACTGGCTATTTGCTTGAGCGGATTAACAACCACGATGAGTGTACGCATCGCTTATGACGACGCTTGGATTTAATTACTGACTGAGTGCTATAAAGTATCTTAGCAGCATTCTTGATTCGATTGGCGGTGATGGCACCACAGCTCCTCCAGCTTCAACACCCGCGCCACGTGCCCCTCCAACAATCCAGAAGCGTAAAGCAGATAACGAGTTAACAAACGGCCCAGCAAAGAGACCAATTACCCCGGCAAATGCACAGAATGGGAATGTTCAGCGACCTAATGCACTTGATCGCAGTCAGAATGGAACATCCTCAAAGCCAACGTCAGCTTCTCCGGCCAAAGGTGGTCTGAATTCCGGCTCCGCGACAACTTCCACGAATGAAGCAACCAAGAAACCTTCATCCAAAGCACAGACGCCTTCACTCGGTTCAGATGCAGCGGCAAAGCCTAATCCGAAGCCAACTACTTCAACCACCACTACCACGAAACCAGCTACCCCAACGACAGAGAAGCCACCTCCTAAGAAAGGATCATATGCGGATATCATAGCTCGGGCAAAGGCAGCACAGGCGTTAAAGGGTCCAGTTGGTGTCATTATGCACAAACAAGCGGAGAAGGTGGACCCTAAGGCTCGTAAGGCTGAAGCGGCAAAAGCTAGGGGGGAATTATCTCGAGGCAAACGGGTGAGCGAGAAGGTGGGTGATCGAAGCCGAACAGGAAGCGCGGAAGCTGTGAGCCGATCTGGAGAAAAGATCAAGCAGCGGCAGAAACCGCAGGAGAAGAGTAGCTACAAGGGTACAGCGCAGCCAACCACTCCAATCTACACCGGAAGCGCGCGACCTGGTCAAAGCTCAAGGACAAAGGCCAAACGTTATGACGGATATGCCGGGACAGATGAGGAGATAGACGATTACGACGAGGAAGATGTTTACGGCTATGATGATGATGAATCTGACATGGAAGCGGGCGCAGAAGATGTCTGGGCTGAGGAGGAAGAGGCTCTACGTCAGGCGAAGAAAGACGATGCCGCAGAACTTGCATATGAAATCAAGCTGAAGAGGGAGAAGGAGGCGAGGAAGCGAAAGGCACTTGAGGAGCTTGCTGCATCACGTAGAAAGAGGTGAACCAGATCTCCAGACCCAATCCAATCGTCAAGTTATGGTCTAGAGATTAAGTGTCACCGTGCTCTCATTCTAGCTGCACAGTAATTGATATGATTAGCAGGGCGCTGGTCTGGTTTTACGTCATCTATTTGAGAGGAATATGTACCCAGTAACTAGCATGGATGGTCGACGGTGCATCAAAGAGGTTCGCACTGCAGCATTTTGAGCGAGTTTGTACAGTACGAGTCTCAGCGAATGGACTATGCAGAAGGTCAATTGTATTCCATTAATTAGAGCTGCGAACGGACACAGCTTTTGTGCGCGCACTGTCATTTAAAGCATCTGGCATCTAATCCTCTCTCAAGCTGGCTCAACATGTCAAGCCTTGAGCTGGGGGACGAATGTTGGATCCAGACTCATACAGACGCGACGATATGGCTGGATAGTATCCCTGAGGCCTCAAGACATGATGCGCCAGCCCTTCTGCGACATCGTGGCTTGGGCAGATGTAATTGAAACACCTAGCCAGACTGGTACTTATGCTGGCTTGTAGGAAGCCCGCAGCAGTCGCAGTTTCCTGCTCATTGCGGACATTCAGGAATAACTACTGCCGTCTCAGAATTCTCACACTCGATATGAGGCCTGTCGTAAAGAACCATTGCCCAGCTCAGGTACCTGTGAGGCCGCCAGTTGCCTTTTTGTTCTTCTTTTCTGCTGACTTCTGCTCCTGGCTTATGATCGGCTTCACAAGCTCCAAGTCTTTCTCATCCACATCCAGAACAGAATGCTCGCTCCTCCTTGACTTTTTCTTTTTGCTCTTACTCTTTTTGATTTCTGCTTCATAATAACCTGGCATTTCCTCGAGCTTTCTCTTTGCTGCCATCTTGTCCCCGTCTATCTTCCCTGCCTTCTGGGCGTCGTACTTGTCATTCCCTGCCAGCCCAGCCTTTACGAATCGTCCAGCAGCAGCCGTATCCAGCGTCTTTACGGGAATTGGGTTTTCAATTGCGTCAATCTTCTGCATGTATTGTTGCACGCGCTTAAGCTCTGTCATGACTGGGTGAGATCTGTATTCCTGCGGGTTTGATGCAGCACTGAGGCGCTCATAGCTGTGTAGAATGGAGCCGATTGCGTATGTGCTCAAAGCATAAAATTTTGCTTTATCTATGGGCAGAGCGAAGGTTGAGGCTGTTGAGTCTATTGGTTTGGTGATCAGAGGTTGGAGAGCTGCAGTAAGCTCGTCGATATTGGCGCTGAGGTCGTCCACAAGGTCGGATGCGGCAGAAGTGTCCATGTTGATGAGACTTCTCTATTCCTAAATTCACGAGTAGACAGATGAGTGTGATTAGATCTCACGATCTAGGTTGAAGTCGCGAAAATTGTGTAGTTGTTGGTCTAGAAATATACTTCAGAAAAGGCTGAAGCGTGCAACCAATCAGACGCACATCGCAAACAAAAGCGGAGTACCCAACTGTCGTGAAGAATCCCGGACGGCATCAAGAATAGCTTATCCATCTAATTGAATTTTCATTAACGGCACAAGTTACGAACACATTTTGTAGCTTGGCTGCCTTGAATGTCATTTCAATGCCATAATTGTGTTTTCTACGTTGGCCGTCAATCTGTCTGTACTAAAGCACGCAAGTCCGCTCTTGCGGATTCGGCCTAGAATACATACATCACTTCCATCATGCAGCAGAGGTAGCATTCTCGACGCCCGGGCGGGCTTCTTTATTCAAAGTCGGAATTTAGCTTTTCGGTTCGGGATTTCAAGTATGGATTTTCCTGATGAAAGAGCTGCGGCGGAATCAAAGGTTGAAATGTGCGTGCATGGAGCTGAATTGCTTCGGTTTTCGCTAACGAGAAAACAGGGAGAAAAAAACACCGTTTCCAGCACGAGACAAATCGCCGAGCGAGAGACCACGAGAAGCTCCCCTGCCCATTGACCTCGCCGCAGAAACGCCACATGAAGTTCCGAGACGAATACACATACTCGGTACCGGCAGCATTGGCAGGCTCGTAGCACACTCCCTTCGTGACCTGCCAGACCCTCCTCCAGTAACACTCATTCTCCATTCATCCTATTATTGGCATGAATGGCAGCGATCAAGCAAGGAGATCACAATCAACACAGAAGGTATAAGAGTTGCCCGATCTGGATTCGATGTGGAGTATGTACCAGCTGGTTTTCGACAACATGGAAAACTCATCTCAAAAGAAGAGCACAATGCTGGAGTCGGTGAGCCAAATCAATTACGGGCACATGAACGTATGAAGATGCGAAAAGACGAGGACGTCAACACAGGAATACATATTCCTGAAGGGTCAACGAGTGAAGAGCCTATCTACAATCTCATCGTCTCTGTAAAAGCTGGAACCACTGTTCCCGCTCTACTTGGAGTTAGGCACCGCCTAGGCCCTGACTCGGCAATTCTTTTCCTCCAAAACGGCATGGGACAGATTGATGAAGTCAATGAAGAGGTCTTCCCCGATCCCAGCACACGACCAAAGTATCTCTCTGGTATTGTGTCACACGGTGTACACACTGCAGATAAAATCGGTCCTCTGGATGCAACACATGCCGGCTTTGGCACCATCGCCATCGGCGTGCCCATTTCCAAGGATCAAACAGGCCGAGACACAGCGGCAACAGAAGAAACTTTCCTGGACGGCACTTCCCCCGCTTCGCGGTATCTCCTTCGGACCATATGTCGCTCTCCGACACTTGCCGCTGTTCCAAATTCACCGACTGAACTGCTTCAAGCCCAATTAGATAAACTGGCCATGAACGCAATCGTTAACCCGATCACCGCCTTGATGGACGCTCGAAATGGCGCCTTAATTCATAACTTTGCACTTACTCGGGCAATGCGTCTGCTTCTCGGAGAGATAAGCCTTGTGATCCGTTCTTTGCCAGAAATTGCCCATCTTCCCAACACAGGGACACGTTTCTCCCCGGAGAGACTAGAAACATTGGTTGTGAGCATTGCACACAAAACTAGCAACAACATCAGCAGTATGTTAGCGGATACGAGGGCTGGAAATCAGACAGAGATACAATATATCAATGGGTATATCGTGAAGAGAGGAGAGGAACTCGGCATCACTTGTTGGATGAATTATCTAATCTGTCAACTAGTGAGGGGCAAGCAGCAATTGATCAGTTTGGAGCGGCAAGATGAACTGCCTCTCTCTGGACAGCGAAAGGATGATGTATCGGGGAAGATTTGACGGTGCTATTCAGACCAGGGTTCAAGTTTATGAATAGCTTAGTTGAGCATTTATTAACTTTTTCCATTCAGACGTCAAATCGTGTAGCATGGCGCCAATTAGGTCCGAGCCGAAGAGAACGAATTTTCACGAATTGAGTTCAGGTGAAATTGATTAGCAGGCTTTAAAATCTTGCATTCGATCTCAATGCTATCTGAGTTTTAAATCCCCACGTTACAAAGATGCAGTTTGAGAATAAACTGCTGCTGCAAGGGTCATTGAAGACCAACCATACCATGCGCCATTGCCTATGTGAATGCTGTTTTTTTAGCGCTCGCATATATCTACTCCTCTTCCTCATCACCGGCATCGTCGTCTTTCTTCTCCGCAGCCTTAGCCTTCTTTCTTCGGACACGTCCTGGACGTCCTCCACCGAAGGGCGAGGTGAGCGCGAAGTCGATGTGCTTCTGGGAGTCGAGGCGAACAATGAAAGATGGAACATTAACAATCTGCTTGCCAACACTATGTTTTGTTAGTCATGTGTCTCGACCAGAATATCCCGTTGCAGACGTACCGGATGTGGCGCTGTTTGATGAGAACACGGGCATGGTGAATGGACTTTGCGAGACCAAGCTTGTAGACGCAAGTCTGCAGACGACGCTCCAAGAAATCTTCAACCTTGAGGGCCAAGACGTAATCGAGTTTCATACGAGACTCGTCAAGAACACCAACGCGCACGAGACGGCGAATGAGGGCATTGCCTTCGAAAAGTCTCTTTGGGCTATGTGTCCAGTTAGAATACGTGATGACGCGCATGAGAGGGGTGGTACTGACTCTTTCTCGTCGAGGGTAAGCAGCTGACGAGCGGCACGACGAATTTTGGACAATGTGAGCTGGACACGCCAGACCTCACGCTGCACAAAAGCTTGTTAGCTTATCTGCGGCATCAAAAGGAATAGAATAGCGAGAGGATTCAAACCTTGTTCCTCAATCCATATTCGCCGACAATCTTCAATTCAGAGTCCCTAGTAAAAAAAATCCATCAATGTCATATTCCAACGACGTGAGCAGAGAACAAGCTCTATACTCATTGGTCGGGAATTGTGTATCAAACGTACAGACGCGCAGACTCGAATGGTCGGCGAGGGACCTTGTAGGTCTTCGAATAACTTCGTGGCGCCATCGTCTACGAAGTTTTGGGTGATTGTCGTGGTTGAGCAAAAGTTCGTCGTGGTGTGGCAGTTAACTTGGTAAAGGACCGCAAATTGCAAGTGTGCGGTGCGCTCGGACCACATGCCAAGCCTTGCGCTCCCGTCCACACTTCGAAAATTGCAGCCAACACCAAGAGCGCACACCTTCCTGCGAAAACCGAACGAAAAGTCTCCCATCAATACATCGCAACAATGGGTCACTCTGCTGGTCTCCGCTCCGGTACGAGATACGCCTTCTCAAGAGGCTTCAAAAAGACTGGTTATATTCCGCTCAGCACCTACCTGCGAACCTACAAGTCCGTTTCCGATATGCAAATGCCTAGGAAGCTTCAGCTGACCGATTGCCCGCAGGGTTGGAGATATCGTCGATATTGTCGCCAATGGTGCCGTCCAAAAGGGTCTTCCATACAAGGTCAGAGGAGATGGCAGAAGCGACTGATTTGAGTGACAAGTTGACTAACTTCTTGCTCAGGTCTATCACGGCAAGACCGGTGTCGTATACGTGAGATAGAACCAATCCGAGGACTAGAGCAGAGCAGTCGACTAATATGGCATCAGAACGTCACCAAGTCCGCTGTTGGCGTGATTGTGTACAAACAGGTCGGCAACCGTTATCTCGAGAAGCGCATCAATGTTCGCATTGAGGTATATTTCACTTCGGCTCTTTATCAAGCAACATTGCTAACGTTCTACAAATAGCACGTCCGCCACAGCCGCAGCAGAGAAGAATTCATTCTCCGTGTCAAGGAGAACGCACGGAGAAAGAAGGAAGCCAAGGCCAAGGGTGAGACAGTCGATGTCAAGCGCCAGCCAGCGAAGCCAAAGGAGGCCCGGACTGTCACCCTTAAAGACAACTGGCCAGAGAACATTGCTCCGGCGCCGTATGAGACGTATATCTAGACGATGATTGTGGCGAGTGGTTCGGGATGTGGATTTATTTTCCATGCATTGGGTTTACGGCGAAAGATATTAGCGACAACGGCACGTCGGGTTTCTTCCGATCCAAAAACAAACACACGATGGGTTGTCTGTCATCTGGAAGAAGGCAATTATCGCCTTTGATCAATGAATCGATACCATGAAAACAAAATCAATTCGCTGCAATGTGACACCGCCTCGCTGCCCAACCTGCTTCCGTGCTGTTCAAAGACTTTCCCGCTTTTAGTAGACATTAACCTGTACACAGACATACCTATCTAATGGCTATTGGGAGCCGATGCAAAATGTCTCTTGCGCTTATGTAGACGAAAAGGCTGAAAAAGGGGAATGAATGCCAAACAACATTAATAATCGGGGTTTTTTTTTCTTGGGAAATCCTGAACTGACATAGGCGTGCTGAAAGCTCATGGATGGATCCAGACGTCACTCAATCACGATCCTGAATCCTGCACCAACAGTGCTTCCATATCGCACACTTTGACCACTGCGATCATCACCGTACCGAACAAACGCCCTCGCTCCAGATATGGCCGTTGTCGAGAAACAGGGGTGTGTACTCGCATACGGCGTGTGTAAAGCAAGAAGTATGAAGAAAGTGAACTGAAAATGCATGTACCATCTGTTGCCGCCCCCACTTTCCGCTTACTGCTCGCCCGTTCTCTGGATCCATATCCTGCTATCTCGCACAAACTTCCGCAGGACTTACATGATGGCACAAGACGATGATTTGTCCGCCGGGTTCTTCACAGAAAGTGCCACTCTGGCAGCCTCTGTGAAAGCTTCATTGACTCCCCGGTTCTTCATCGCAGAACATTCTTTTAGACGTATGTCAGCTCGTTTTCTCTTACCCTTTCATATGTGTGTAAAGCAGACGTACCGAGATATCTCAATGCCTTTATCCTCTGCGCGACTTGCAAGCCTGCCTTGTACTCAATCATCGGCCTCTTAGGTTCCTGTGCGCCGTCCTCCTCGTCTTCCTGTGATCGCTCGCGTAGATCACACTTGAGCGCTACAAGAACAAGTTTGACGCCTGGACAATTCTCTTCAATTTCCGATTTCCATTTGGTCTCGATGTTTTCCAGGGAGTCTGGAGAATCAACCTGAAGCCCTGTTAAATGATTGTAACTGAAATAGCGTGAGATGGTACGGCCCGTACGCTGAAGCATAGCATTATTGCGTGTGTGTTGTCGTAGGAGAGCGATCGTAGCCGATCAAACTCCTCCTGCCCGGCCGTGTCCCACAAACTGAGCTCAACATGAGTGTTATCGATGAAAATATCTGTTGATCCGGTGAGATTTCGTGTCGAAGATGCAGGTCGGGGATGGCTCTTTATTACCATGTACGTAGTTTTCTATACGACGTTAGCAACAATGCCAAAGACGCAAGGCTTGAGAACGCAGTTGCTTCTTACCGAAGACTGTTGGCTCGCTATGAAGGAAGAGCCGCAGGGTCAGACATAGTTCAAGTGCTCATGCAACATGACACGACTTACTAAACCGTCGGGAAGTAACTAAAGGTGACAGGTGTTAGCTGAAACTTTGAACTTAGCTACGGAGGAACGCGTACCCTCTCGTGAAGACGTTCAGTAAAGAAGTCTTTCCACACGCACCATCGCCACTGCGACATCAGTTAATGAGCCTGTCGATTAGCACATTGGCGGCTCGGTGGTGGAGACGTACAGCAAGACCAACTTCCGCGACACCGTCTTCGAACCTCCGCAGAGGGGCATTGCGTCCGTATGATCGCTATCCGAGCGAGAGTGTGTCCGTGGTATTCGCACAAGAGACAGGCGGGCGCAAAAAAGATTCGTTTGAGGTTTGGGAGGGCAAGCCACAGGAATGGCCGCGTATCCAATGACGGCGCGCAGAGTCAGTTATGCGCCCGGGTGGTGAGATGGGGGGTGCGCGGATGCGTACGACACAACAACAGAGCCCCGAAAACAGACTTCGCGCCCAAAAGGTTGAATCAGGGAAAATGGAATCGGGGCAGATCTCTTGGTCAGTAGAGGACGGGTCTTAGAAGGTTGGCCGTCAATGACGAAGGCGGTGCGCGCGGACTGGCTTTGCTTTTGGGGAACCGATCGCTAAACTAGCCCCATCGATGGATCCCATCTGCTTCCCCATACCACAGCCTCCGCCGCGCGTAACCTGCGATGGCTCTGCGTAGCGGCACATGTCATGTACAGGAGCTTGCAGCCGTGATGACGACAAGGATTGCTTGTTTCCGACGCAATGCCATTGCCCTCATCCGAGGACCTGTTTCTCTCCCTGGATGCAGGTTTTGCCTGATGCTACATCGGCCACTCTGCAAGCAAGCATGGCCAGAAGTCGCGCCGACGGGATTCCTTTGTGGATCTCCCTCCTCGTTTCCCGCAGAGCCTTGACTTATGCAACGGTCTTGTGGAAACGTCGCCGGCGTATTCCGTAGCGCACAGTGGCCACGCCAGTCGATTGCGGTGTAAAGTGAAAAAGGCATGTCTTGGGAGGAGGTCCCATGTTGCGAAGCCATTCCATTTGGTGGCGAATGAAGGTCTGGTCTGGCCTGATCCTCGAATGGACCTGGAGTTCCGAAAGTCCTTCCACACAAGAGACTTGAATCCGAGAACTCAAAGTTTGGCGGGCAACGTCTTCGTGCAAATTCTTGCAAGACAGTACTTCTTGTGTCTGGTGAGAAACACACCTGGGCAGCGCGGAAAGTACATGACAGCTCGCCAACCCTGGCAAGGACTCTCCTTCCACCAAGTGGCATGACAACAGCCCATCTAGAGTCTCCTCACCAATCATTCTGACTCTTGGGCATTTCCCGAGATATTTTGCAACCACGGAGCTTGTAATTAGTTCTTCGGTGCTGCAAATGTGTGCATGGTAGGCGAGGCTGTAAGGCTGTATCACGTGCCGATATCGCCCGCCAGCATCACAGCACGCTGCACGCTGCACGTAAGAGTTAAGAGCTTCACGGAACGAAACGTACTCATCACCCCGCACGCTTCTTGAACAACATCGCTTGAATTTCACGAAATATCATAAGAGCGGTTATACTGGCCTGCAGTGCGCTGCCAAAATGTCTGACGACGACTTCATGCAAGACTCCGACCAGGAGGAGTAAGTGCTGCCTATCTAGCTTCGATGCACTTCTAACACAATGCGAATAGCTACGACTTCGAATACGAAGACGACGATGACGAACAAGGTGGTGACGTGGACATCGAGAACAAATATTATAATGCGAAGCAAATGAAGGCCGACAATCCTGAGGAAGCCCTGGAAGAGTTCTTGGGCGTGCCCGCGTTAGAGCCTGAAAAAGGAGAATGGTACGTGGGAATTCTCTTGGAACCGTGTGTCGATAAATTCAGTTCAGTAACGTGGGAACAGGGGCTTCAAAGCGTTGAAGCAAGCCATTAAAGTTGAATTCAAGTTGAAACGATATGAAGATGCTGTCGTTCACTACAAAGAGCTTCTCACGTATGTGAAATCGGCGGTGACCCGCAATCATTCCGAAAAGTCGATCAACAATATGCTCGACTTCGTGGAGAAGAACGCAGAAGACGATGCGGCAAATACATCCATCGAGCAATTCTACTCGCTCACACTAGACTCATTCGCGAACACGAACAATGAGCGGTTATTCCTCAAGACTAACATCAAGCTCGCGCGATTATGGTTCGCACAAAAGAATTTTCGTCGCCTCGCGGAGAAGCTTCGGACTCTGCACAAAGCATGCCAGAAAGAAGACGGTACCGATGATCCCAGCAAGGGCACCATGTTGCTTGAAGTGTATGCGCTCGAGATTCAAATGTATGCCGAGACGAAGAATAGTAAGCGTTTGAAGGCCCTGTACCAGCGTGCACTACGTGTCAAGTCAGCAGTTCCACACCCGAAGATTATGGGAATCATTCGCGAGTGTGGAGGCAAGATGCATATGAGCGAGGAGAATTGGAAGGAGGCACAGAGCGACTTCTTTGAGAGCTTCAAGAACTACGACGAGGCAGGCTCTCTGCAGCGCATCCAAGTTCTGAAGTATCTCGTGCTTACGACCATGCTGATGGGCTCCGACATCAATCCATTTGACTCGCAGGAGACTAAACCGTACAAGAACGACCCTCGTATAGCTGCTATGACTGACTTGGTCGACGCATATCAGCGCGATGATATACACACCTATGAGAAGATTCTTCAATCGAACACAGACTTGCTAAGCGATCCATTTATTGCAGAGAACATTGATGAAGTCACACGGAACATGCGGACGAAAGCCGTTTTGAAGCTGGTCGCGCCGTATACGCGATTTACTTTAGATTTTATCTCGAAACAGCTAAAGATATCCCTAGCGGAAGTGCAAGACATCCTTGGATTTCTCATTGTTGACAAGAAGTTGCACGGCAAGATTGACCAGCGAGCTGGTACCGTCGAGGTCGAAAGTAATACAGACATGGACCGGGTCAACGCAATACGAGAGTGGAGCTCGGCAATTGGCTCGCTATGGAGCACAGTGCTGAACGAGGGCGAGGGCTTCAGATCTGAAGAAGCTTCCGGCTTTGCGGGACCTATCTTGACAGCCCAACCTAGCAAACCGTCGAAAGCGTTCGGAGGCAAAGGAAAAGGCGTGGGCAAGGGTAAAGGCAAGGTCCCGGGTTTGGCCGCGAAGGGATGAGAAGAGACATGACGTTACGGGCAATGGGTATCGACGGTGCTGCAACAACCTGTGTCTCGGGGCGTTGCAAAGAAAGAAACGGATATTGGCAAGTAATTTGCCTCTGGTGGCAAGCCAACAGATCACGAATGACACCACAGTCACTAGGAATAAATACTTAGGTAGCCGAAGCTCACGGACCTAATGCAAAAGAGTGCCATAGCAGCCACACTGCTAAGGTTGGACAGATCAAGTCAAGTATCCCGAAATACGGTGCATCGCTTGATGGAGGTATTTGTATTTTTTCATTGTATTTCCCCCAATCGTTTTGACTACCTGCTTTCTGCCGACACAGCATGGAGATTTCACAGCATGGAAGTTTTAAGCGGGCGTCGACCGTTCTGGTTTACCCTTTCCATGTCCTAAGAGCTGAAGCAAGTTCGGTTCCTGGCATGTCTTCAGCCCCATCTACGCGTCCCACTGGTTTGCGGCCTGAAATTAGGAAGATATGAAATTTGTGCTGTCGCTGATTCGACAAATGTGCTAACAACAGGTTCCGATCCCGTTGCGAGGCCTGGTGGTCGATTCGACCATACCTTTACGTGTGCTTGGCGCATGGTTGTGTCCAAGTCTGTTCATCCAGCGAATCACGGCAGAGATGCCTGCATGTCCCGACTCTCTGGAGCCGTACCATCAGATTCACCGAAGGCGCATCTCTTCCTGCGATGGGTCGCAAGACTTTCGCATCATTGTAGGGCAGAAGTTCGCTGCGGTGCAACGCGGCATGTCCTAGCTTCTGTGGCCCTGCCGGCATTGACGAGATGCAAAGAAAAGGCTGACGGCGATGGCGTCTTGGTCACATTTGACGCTGAACAAGCCTTCCATGAACAAGACGATGCTGGCGGCGCCTCGGGGACGTGGTTGGATTTGTGAGGAGGGTGCATATCAGGGTCTGCACCACGTCCACCAGATCTTGTGTAGCGCTGGAATCTCCACTGACCAGGTCGGTATTTGTGCTGGCATTGTTGCGCACGTTCAGACTCGCTCGAAGGTGCAGGATGCGCCTCCCCGACCCTTTCTGGCCCTTCGGATGCAGGACAGCGAGCGAGACGAAGATGTACCATGTTGCTGGCTCACGGAGCACGAAGTGCCCGCCGTCCGGTGCAGCAAGTGTGCAGAGACGAGTCCAACGGTTGGCGGAAGCATTCGAGCTTGGGTCTCGCAAAAACGGACTTTTTTTTGTCTACCTGGCTGTTGTGTGGTTGGACTTCGTACTCAGGGAAATGGTGCTCAGGACACGCCGTTCGACGGCGGTGGGCTGGCTGTCCTTGTATATATCTGCCAGCAGCAAATCGTGACACAAGATGGCCACAGTCGCCGAGTACGCATCCTACTAAAAGGCCATCGAGAGCAGTTCTCCCTTTCTCATCTTGTGGTGTTTACTCGATTTTCTAGCCGGGTCACCCTTCGAGCTGCCCGTCAGTACACAACGCTCTTCTGCTGTTGTGCTCTTCTCCAGTCTGACTGAGATCTGAACACCACATCCGTCCTTCGTTCATCCGCTCACCTGTTCCAGCTGGCTTTACCTTGTCTTTGCTCTCGCCTTTCCTTTCCAGTACACGCTGTTCGCTCGCGGGTTGTCCTTCTGTGTTCGTACTTGTCTCATCCACCCACCCACCTACCCACTCACTCACTCACTCACTCACTCAATCATCAAAGTACAGTCCCTCCATGTGTGTCAGTGACTGTATCTGCGTGTGTTAGCATATCAGCAGCTACTCGCTTGACGACAAGGGGGTACATGTTAGGCCCACTGGCGGGTCATCTCACCGGGAGTGACGAAAAGAAAAAAGAAAAAAAAAAACAGAAGATAAAACAGACATACGGCCTAGTCTAAGGCGCATCAGCACAAGGCGAAAAAGTTAAAGCATCGCCGACATAAGCATATCTGCAACGCTTGCTGGCTGGTGCTGAAAAGGGGTAAGCGCCTTGAGGATGAATGGCCAGGCGGCTTTTATAAGCGCAGTTCAGCAGCACGCCCGCCCGACCGCGCAGCAACAACATTTTGCCATTGGAAATGTAGCTGCGACTGCAACTGGCGGACTGCCACTTTCATCCCATCGTCATCATCTCCATCACCATCATCTCCACCATCCATCATCCAACGGGAGCCCGAGGCTTGGCTCCGTTGCGTGTGGGTCTGTCGGGCCTTTCCACCCACTGCCGCTCCCGTTTCGACTGGCAGAAGCAGCGCCGCCACTGGCGGATCTTCCCGCGAACTACAACTCTGTCAGCGGTTCAGCAGCCCACCTTCACCTCGTCCGTCCAGCAAACCTTCCTCTTCAAAGGATGGCCGCCTATTCTGCTCAGCAGCAGGATGAAGAGCTGGCGCGTCTGCAGGAGTTGTCCAACAAGTGGGAGCCCGATGCCACGGTGAGTCGCTTTCTCCATGTCAATTGAGCGCGCCGGCCCCCTCCCATGGCGTGGGTCGCTCGCTCGACTTTCGTCGCGACTGAACGTCCGCCAAACGAACCGCTGACGACGCTGCGTCTTATCTTCAATGTAGGGCCCGTTTGTGAGCGACCTGCTAGATAGCACTGCTATCACAGCTGAATACGCCAATGCCGATCCAGTTTACCAGGTGAAGACTGCGGTACGCTGAGCAACCCGACAAGCATGCCTTGTTGCCGAGCTTTGATTGACGACCGAGTTTCTAGTCTCTACCGCAAAGCTTCTCACACTACCGAACATGTCGTGGCGATGGTCATTGCGGATGGCGGGGTTAGTATACGCTGCCCCTCAGCCCATGAGATGTCTCGGCGCTTGTGGCTAATTGAGCTTGATTGTAGCGGTTGCCTTCTCTTATTTCGAGGCCCTTGTCCGCACTGCTGAACCGTACAAATTCCACGAAGAAGTCGCCCGACTCAAGTCTCTGCGCAACATCATGAATGATGCAGGCCTCCCGGAGGATATCTACGTCGACTTCGCGGAGGAAGCATGGGTGCTGTTGGATCGTCTGTCTTCGATGCCCGTTGACGCAGGCCTGGCTACGGTGCTTGAAACGTTCAACGATCCCAATACCGCCATGAGCATCATCACGTACTTCAAGGTGGGCTTGTTGTGCTCGCAGGCTACGAATGCGGACTAACTACGAGAAGCTCCTCACCAGCGCGTGGATGCAGAAATACCCCGACCAGTACCAAGGATTTATGAATGAAAGCGTGCAATCCTATTGCAAAACCAGGATCGAGCCGGCTCAGTGCGAAATAGAGGAACTGGGACTCAACGCTCTCCTCGCCGTTCTTGTATCACCAGCTGGCATTGCTGCCGAAGTCCATTATCTCGATCGAAGCCCTGGTGATACCATCAACGTGATCCAGTACGGCTGGTCCGGAGCCGAAAGTCGCACGCCGCCTGCAAAAATTCGACTCCTGTATCGCCCGGGTCACTACGATATTCTGTACAAAGCCGAGGACCTAATGGTTACGAAATCGGTGCCATCAGCGTCTGTGACCCAGGCTGCCCAGCAAAATGTTTTTGTAGCACTGCAGCACGCGTCTACAGAGACACTGCATCACAGGACTGCGTACCAGCCAGAGACGATAGAGATACCAGGAATGTCGTTCTATACCGGTCCACAAGCTACATGGCCACAAGCGTTCAATCAGTATGACATTGCCCCGAGCCCGATCTCGCCTCCTGTTTCTTCGCCTCGGCCAGCAGTGACACCGACCTACCCCAACGTACCTGCTATTCCAGTGCACGACATGTACTTCCCGAGCCCACCTGCATCTCAGGCTTCGCTCCCGAATGTGGCACTTCCCCATCATGTTCAAATCGATCGTGGCACGCCTTTTCGGCCATCAGCATGGGAGTATACGGCCGAGTTCAATAACATGCCGCACCAGTCTCTTTGCCAAACATCCATCTTTCGGAAGTAAGTCTTGAAACTCCTTAGCGTGTGTTTTGCTAATTTTGCTAGTTCTCACTACAATACTGCTCACTTCAACAACCCCGATTTTGAGCCCGAGCAGTGGAGTCCCGACAAAGAATACACAACTACAGATCGTTCACGTAAGAAGTCATCACACGCGTAGTGTAGCGATGCCCAACAACATAACCCAAATTGTGTCAAGGCCAAGACATCAAACTGCACAACCACGTTTTCACGCTGCCCTTTATCTTCCTGACAGACTCAGCTGGTTCTTGTTCTTCGGCGGTTCATATTTAAGTGTATCAGCGGTATAACGTTTTCAAGCATAGCGACGGGATCAACGAGTCTTCTTATTACGGCAAGGATTTTTTTTTCTTCAGAAAAAAGTAATTTTCCCCGTCTTCTCCGACAGTGGGTCAGTTGCAACCATTTTCGTAGGTCGTGTACTAGCATCATTTGCTAGGACATGGCTCGTTCGCTTAGAGAGGAGATCCGGGCGAAAGAGGGGGGGGGGGGGGGGGACATTGGTTGGGGCAAGGATCATTTTATGCGAGCTTGCATTTTTCTAAGCTTTACCCTGCGTTTGAACGGGCGGAACGGAGCGCTCCCTCCCTGGCTCTATCCTGATTCCGATCCAAACAAAGATTGAAACACCATTGCTTGTCCACTTCTCTTCTATAGGCGAGGGGTTCATGGGGAGAGGCCATCCCAACCACGAGGCCGGTTTTTTCGCGATTGGACGCCAAGAACTCCTGTTCCCCCGTTCCTTTTTTTCCGCTGAGGGTTCGCAGGAAGGATTTATCTTGACCCTAGTAAATCAACAACCACACCAAAAAAAAGCTAGACCTTGGACTATTCACATCAGTATCACACGACGATTACGACCAGCACATCGACAGGACATATTTTCGGGTGGTATTGTTGCTAGCGGAATCATGATGCCCAAGTGGGGCAGGGAAGGTGCCGCATATTCTACCAGGACAGCTTTCTCTTCTTTTAACTGCCCCACCTGACACGTTGGGCATCGCTGGCTGCTCGCGCGACCGTGGCTTCTACATACAGACGAATATACATTCATACGAACACACACACACACACACATCCGCGCGCAGCATAAACATGATCTTAGAGTGAGGGCATTGTTACTTCAAGGTGGGTCGTAGCGAAGGCACATATTACGTGTCCAGCATCATATCGACCGCCCTTGAGCAGACTTAGGAATGAGCTTATTGAAGATGTATCGTCAACACAGCCAAACATGGCAATTGATTAGTCTCTTCATGTCGTAGTATGAGTTTCAATAAAAAGCATGCATTAAGCCGAACACCACTTTTGAGGGCAAGAAGATCCACTCGTTCTCTCTCGGGAAATGTACAATTCAATATTTTCGGCTTCGATCGCACGTGGCCACGTCAACGTGCATGCAGCTCATAAGCTGCAAGTGGCGAGGGTAAATCGAGAACAAAATGCGAGGGACGAGCAGCTGGGTCCTACTCGATTCACATGTCCAGCAGTGTAAAACGGTTAAGGCAAACGATTTAGTAACATTAGATTGATTATGTTGTGTGTATATATAATGAGCCCGGACCGCATCCATGGATACGGGGGGACAGGTGTTTGTTCGTAAGATAGACATTACATCATACAAGAAGAGGAATTTGCCGTGCGACGACAACTGACTACGATGCAGCGTCTATGTGTGGGGCGGGTCGGCTCTCCATCAAAAACGAGCGTTGCAAGTAAACATGCCGCATCGCTGGTATTGCGGTCTGGGTTGAAAGAGTTCCAACCAGTACCCAACCAAAAAGGTCAACGAGACAGAGTACCAGAACAATATGCGATTGTACAACTAAGGGGCTTTTCATTCGTTTCCTTCTGCCGCGAAACAAGAGACCAGGTCTCACGCACGCGTCGAAACGCCAAACCCACTTCAGACCAAGAGGCGGAGTAGGTGAAGGACATGGCAATTTCTGGTGTCGGAATGTAAACACATGAACGCAGAGCAGTCGGCATTTAAGAGTAGTCATCCTTAATGCCGCTGCGTTCGCTGCCTAGGAAAGAACCACGCTGCGAGTGGCGGGAGCGGGTGCTGCGCTTGCGGCCGAAGAGTCCGCCGCGCGAGCGACCGGCTTCATAGTCCCTCCCGCGGCCGGTGGAGCCGCCGATGCAGAAGAGGACCGTGGAGATGAAGAAGCAGGCAACCGAGGCCCAGGTGAAGCCGTAGCCGTAGCGGCCCAGCTTGGCTGTCTGGCCATCAGCGTTAAAATGGTCACGACCCATAACGCTCCAAGCGCTGTGCAAGAAGACTTGTTAGCTCATTCTACGAGAACAGAGGAAGATAGTGAAAGGGAAAGAAAACGGGAATCTGGCCGGATAAAGCAAGAATGGAAATACGTACGTCATTAGAGCAGCAAAGAGCACTTGGAAGCCGGCGGCAAGGAAGGTGTTCAGGCTGGACATGTATGCGCCCAGACGAGTGCACAGGGCCAACAGGCCGGTGAAGAGGGCGATGACGGAGAAGAACATGGAAATGAGCAAGAAGGCGAAGGCGAAGCGCGAAAGGTAAAAGTACTTGTGGGTGCCGATGAAGGCAGCGGGGACGCCAATGTCCGTGTCGAAGTTGCTCTTTCCAGGCGGGTTGAATGGGAGGGCGGGCACGGGTTTGCCACAGTTGGCATTGTGTCCGCTGGAATCGACGCCGCAGATGTAGAAGGGCGTCCAGCGCGAGGGGTCGCGTGCACCATTGATACCGGTGGTGGTGGTCTGGAGGAAGTAAACGAGGTTGAGAGGCTTGGTGTTGGAGGTGCCAGCCAGGATGACGAAGAACTGCAGCAGCACGCCTCCGGCCAGGAGGACGAGCGAGAGGAAGCCTAGGAGAGGTCGTGCGCCCATTGCGTGTTTAGACAAGAGGACGGCGATGACTCAGGAACGTCGTGCGGCGACTTGTCCTGTCGATTTCTGTTCGTCCCTCCGAGCAGAAATGTAGCGGGGCGTGTTTGTTGGAAGCTGTGTGCGGTGACGTAATTGGACGATTCGCGGGCCAGGTGGGTGCGCCGACGAGGGTGGCTGGGGAGAGGCAGGGCCAGGTTAGCGTACGGTGCTGGTTTCGAAACAAAAACAAAGAGGCCGAAGGGATGGGGGCGTTTGGTGTGGTGCTTGCTGGTACGTAGAGTCGAGCAAGAGCGGCGATGGACTTACGATGTTCGCGGCGGTGTATACGATGCGGTGCTATAGCGATGTGAGCTGGGGGACGAGGATGACGACGGACGGGGCGACGACTTTTTGAAGCCCAATGGAAGCCGGGGACGTGCAGAGGGACACACGCACGCACACATACACACACACGTCATTGCCAGACCGCAGCGACGAGCACACCACGGCGTCATGATCGAAATTTTCCTGCAAGCGGCCGCTGTTCTTGGTGCAGATCTTAGGACTGTTGCGCGCTTGCTCCACTGCGCTACCGGCACACTAAGCCCGCAAAAGCACCAGCACTAACCCGCGTCACTTGCGACAGTAACACTGTGTGCGACGCGTGCAGGCTCGGCGATTCGGCCGGGGCTGCTAGAGGGTCACCCCACTAATGCTCCAGAGGGCCACCCCCTAAATCTAGGGCACGGTCAAGCGCTGTTCTGTAGCGACGGTGGTACGCACGGCGACACGGTAAAAACATGAGCTCCAGCGCGACAAGTCGAGCAACTAACCCGCCACGCGGGCGGGCGTTCAGCTAAGGCAAAGGTATGTATACTGAGCATTGTCCACATTCGTCTGCGGGTGCTGTGCTCGGGTGGTTGTAGGTGCTTGCATGAGCATCGACGCACACGTACGTGCTGATGTGCTCCCTCCACCACCGCCTCCCTGCGTCACCAGTCCCGATCCAGGCGGACGTGATCCAGGAAATGAGCAAGAACCGTGTTTGCCCGTCGCCATCACCATTGTCATCATTCTCCGACACGGGCGACGCCTATGATGTAAAAGCCCAGGCGCCAAAGCAGCGCCACGCGACCATTGCGCATCTAGCGCACGCCCAGGCCCAGATCGCCAGACGAACCGATCAGTGGCCCCGGCCGGCGCCATCGCTGGGCGCGCACAAATCTTGCTTTGGAGCTGCCAACCACCGCTGCTGCTCCTCCACCTACTGTCAGTCTGCGAGCAAGAGGAAATCCTCCGTCTCCCCGAGCCCGTCCGGAAGAAAAAGCAGCTGGACCCGAGGGAAGGACAACCCCGGAAGGAAAATCGAAAAATAACACCGGGCTGGGCGATCCCCGTCCGTTTCCTCGCCGTCGCTTGAGATCATGGCCACAGCCGTGTGGCCCGCTGTGTCGCCCGCGGACCTGCAGCTGGAGCAGGACCGAGCCTTGGTACGTTGATCGAAGACGCCCCACTCGTCTATACACTCCTATACGCACCTGAGCACCATCTCAAATGGAAAACGAAATGCGTACAAGGACATTGGCCAACACGCCGTCCCTCTTGACAGGTGCAATGCGTCTCGTCGCCATGGGAACGCGTGGAAGTTCCGCGCTGTTCGTGGCTGCAACACCGGCGGCGACGTCGAGCGCAATTGACTTCTCAATGAGCTACGCGCGGAACATCGATCTTTGCTGACGCTAGCCCGCAACTCGCGTAGGCCAACGAACTCGAATGGCTCCTTGACGCGCTCCAGGAGTCGCTGGCTGCGCTCAAGGCCGGCTTCGAAGAGTGCGCGTCGCTGCTGGCGCCCGTTGAACCCGGCTCCACGTTGCCTCTCAGCTCGCATCGCAGCGAGAGCCTCAAAGGCGTCGTCACCCGCGCTGGCGCCCGCATCGTGAAAGGCGACATCAAGGTGCGCCTTGCTACCTTGCCTCCGCCAAAGGGCCTCCCCGCCTACCCCTTGGTCATCTCGTCCGCCGCCCACGCGCCCACCCTCGTCCTCGCCCAGCTGACCGACGCCCGCTCACGCATCAACGCCTGCCTTGACGTCGTCGATGCCGCCGTCTGGGCCGGCGACGCGAAGGACCCCCATTTCATCGCCGGCCAGCTGCGCCTTCTCGATGTCAACCTGCAAGAGGCCAAGGCCGCGCTCAAAGGGCCCTCGTCAAAGCCATGGTTCGCCGACCCCGTGGACCCTGCCGTCTTCGATCCGCCCCTGCCCCCTTCTCTGTCTTTCCACATGTCCGTCGTCGACGCCGCCCTGACCGTTGAGCTACGCACCCTCGAGCCCGCCGCCGCGTCCGGAGGCCCCGCTGCCGACCTGCATGCCTCCTTCTTCAGAGGCAGGCTGGCCCAGGCCCTCGGTGCCGCAAGACCCCACACTCACGACGAGATCGACGAGGTCTTTGTTTACAGGGGCGAGCAGGTCAAGGTCCGCGAGAAGGTCAGGGTTGAGAGTTCAGATCCGAACCTGATGGCGGCCGCCGCGAAGCTGACCGCCCTCGAGCGCAGCGTCGCCCACGCGAGGAAGGCCTTGGATGTCGTCATGGGCAAGGACGATTCATAGCGCCTCGCAATCAACCGTGCGTTTAAACTCCTTTTACGTCAATCACATGCCTCTCTAGAAAGGGAAAAGAAAGAAGGGGGGGGGGGGGGGGGGGGGGGGGGGGGGGTGTGTGAGAAATCAAGAGGGGAAGATAAACCATCCTCTGGCACTGCGTGCCTGGCAACCGTGTTCTGTATTGCTTGACGCTATCTCTCTCGCGCTCTCTCTCTCTCTCTCTCTCTCTCTCTCTCTCTCTCTCTCTCTCTCATTTCCTTTGACCTTTGTCTCGCATCATGATTCGAACTAGCAGAGGAAATTGTGTGTATGTGTGTGTGTGCGTGTGCATATCGTGTAATCGCATGCCGTTCCATCCGTTTATGCTAATGTACAAGTGACTCGAGCAGCTCGAGGCTTTCTTTGTCAATCTTCTTCGTCTCTGACGTCTCCTTTATGTTCTCTCCGCTCATCGAAGCCTCGTCCGTCCGCGCTGGTAACGTTGCTTCAGACCCTGCCATGGCATTCTCCTCCTCTTCGTCATTGTCCTCGTGACCATCTTCCCCTTCAACGTCCGCGGCGGCCGCTTCACGCATCGCCTTCTTTGGTGTCTCGTCTGCTTCCTCGTCCCGGGGTACATCTTCGACGATGCCCAGCGCGTTTCTCTCCTCCGAACCGTCGTCTGCAATGCGCACATCGTCCTCTGTCTCTGGCGCTTTGATAACAAGCACATCGTCAGACACCCCGCTTTCCACCGACGCTCGGGACGATCTTGTGCTCGCCCGCCTCGACTGTTGGATGCTTCCTTTCCGGGAATGTGCTAGCGATGGCGTCGACGGCGTCGAAGCAGCATTCTCTGTTGAGGGTCTGGGAGGCAACGGGGGTGTTGTTTCGACGGCTCCTTTTGCAGCTTTCAAGGCAGCCTCCCGCGCATTTTCTGTTAGACCGGCTAGCGAAGAAACGTTCGACGGCACCTTCTTGCGGCCAATGCTGCCCAACGCCGTCGTCCAACTCTTTCGGAACGCGTTCGGCGGGCCTGGAAGGGGCTGGCCGGGAGGCGGTAACGGCTGCCCACGGCCAATTGGCTGGCCTTGTCCGCTCGCCGCCGCAGACAGCTCTGCGATTGAGTCGCTTGAGCCTGGAACAGAAGCCCGCTTAGCCACAAGGTCGAGTCCCCACTTGCGGGCGGCTGCTGTTGCGACTTGGGCTCCGGAAACAAGATTCCTACGTTTCTTCTCGTTCTCCTCGAGATGTGAGCTGCCAAAGCCCTCGACACTGATCGACGACTTTTTGCCCTCACGGAGCGACCTCTGCGCCTCGTTACTAGGTCGCGGCGTTTCGTCCACGGGCATTTCCATGTCGAACATGTCGTGCTCTTCTCCTTCCTTCGCCTCATATGCCTCGTCAACCTCGGCGGAGATGTCAAGTGCCTGAGGCTCGGCTGGTGGCGTGGATGAAGTGGACGAAGACCTACTCGAGAGGCTTTTCATGGTCGAGGCAGCATCTCCAAGGCTATTTGGAGTTTCGTTGCGGAAAGCGCTGGCATGTGTGGGGCTCATACTGACTACAGGTGGGGAAGTGCTCGCGAAAGAGCTCGATCGAATAGTCTTTGGCTTGCTTTTGGAGGCCGGACTTGCACGTCCGGATGTTTCCGCGCTGTCCGCTGCGCCTCTGGTAGGGTTATTCTTGTCTGATGTCGTGCCCACAGGACGTCGTCGTATCAAGGATGGAGTGCTCTGGGATTTGGGCACATCGCTAGGCTCTAATTTTGCCTCCTTCTCCTCAAGTTGATCTTCCGATGGCGCAGTTGCGTCGTCTGGAGGCCTATAATTAGAACCATGGTGTTCCCACAATCCACCACGCACGGCTTGTCCCTCCGTGCGACTGAAGGGGATATCGTCCCAGTTTGGAAGGACAAGCGTCTCGCCTATGACTTCTCTTATCTTGCTTTCTATCGTGCGCAAGATGAGACCGTACGTGATTTGCCTCGAACTCACAATCGGCTCAATTGACATGTCGACCTTAGGCATCGTCTCGAACGATATCCAGATACGGTTGCAAGGCGGCGGCTTAACTTTGATTAGCAGGTGTCCTTCAAGGCTCTTGCAGATGCCAGCGAGAAGAATATCTATTCTTCGCACATTGAACCGCTTGCCCAAGTCAATCAACACCGATGTCGCTATCTCCAGTCTGAATCCACCAGAGTACCTCACATCCATCTCGACAATCAGCTCGCCATCCAAAGTCAACTCTCTGAGCTTCGGATTTGTAAAGAGAGGTGCAGATGTGCCCATGTCAATCTTTCCCACTTTAACCTGCTCGATGAACGAGGGTTTTTGTATACGCGTCAGCTTCTTTGTGATCTTTGAGTGGATCAGTGAATGCATCTCGCTGGTCTTGTACAGGGAGAGGAATAGACGCCCGAGCAATGCGTTGAACCATCGCGTCTGCATGAGCTCTTCTGAGCCGTGGAGTTGCTGGACGAGCTTGACCATATGTTCAGATTCGAAACGTAGCGGCAGAATAGGTGGCTTCGGGTTCGTTGATGAGCGGTGTTGGTTCTGTATCAGAGCATGGTAGAAATCCTCCTTCTCAGAACAGTTATCTGAAAAGAAGTAGTACGGCTTCGAGTCTCGTAACGTGTAGTCTGTCTCCCTCTTGCGTAGACGTATACAATTCCTTCGTACCCAAAGCTCCCCTTCCAGTATTTCTTCGCCACCCCCATACACATCCACGTCGTAGAGCCCAAGTGAGATAACGTATCGCACTTCGATCTGATCCGCATTGTCGTAAAGCATGAGATGCCCAAGCCTCAGCACGACGTAAAAGACGTTACGTGACTTCTTCGTCGCTTTAGATATGCCCGGTGTGGCATCGAAACTTGGTCCTTGAGGTTTGCCCCGCTCGAAGATGCTGCGGTACATGCTTTGGTAGACACTGGGGCTTTCCACCGCTACGACCTCGCCAGCAGGCGTTAGCCGTTCAGGTGGTTTGCCATTGACTCCGCCAGGCACGAATTCTCGCGAAATCGCGAAGTAGCCCGCCGCCGCGTCCTTTTCTCTGTCCGGCTTCTGAAGCTCGACTGGTAAGTTGGACAGGTCGGGCTGATTGTCACCAGGCTCTGCCAGAGTGTTGTTCCGACTCTCCTTTTGCTCCACCTCCGGGTCCACTACCGGTAGCATATAGTACGCATGGCAGAATGTGAGAAGGACAAGGAGCGGAAGGAACGTGAGACCGCCGAGGACGTACGCGAGTATGATGGAAAGGAAGCTGCCCATGACTAGCAAGCATTCCTAGGAGATCCGGGGGCTATGGTCATGGTTCGCTAAGCGCAGTGGGTCCGGAACGTGTGTGGCCCTCGACTCTGTCTGGTTCGGGGTGCGAATAGTCGCACAGAGTCTGTGTCCTGAAGTTCTGACCTTGGCCAGCGCGGAACTTGTTTATAGATCAACTGCGAGCGGGACGTAATTGTACAGGGTGTGTGGAGCTAATGCACATTTGCCCCAGCGCGATCTGGGGTTTTCCTTGGCGCCTCGACAACCTCATCTTGTTCCGGCAATCTGCCAACTACACGATCGAACTATACTCTGCCAGAGCATTTTGTATATCCACATCCGCCTGAACGCGTGATATCTAGTCACAATGTCGACACTGATCTCGCACTGTCGGGACTGTTCGACAACTCACAGCTTTGGCCCACCCATGACGCAGAGTTGCACCTTCTGGACAATCTTCTTCATCCTCTCTGTGCTGTAATTCTCACAATCGATCTTTGTATCAATCAGACGATCTCAAAGTATTTCGTCGTGATGTTTTCTTTTTTGCATTTGTGAGACTATATACGTGTTTTCGACGCGTATGGAAGGGCTTGCTGCTTTGGAAAGTGAAACTCCGTCCGGAGATGTATTAACTCGGTCTTTATCGTCCTCTTTGTTCTTATTATCATTGTTCCGAATCTACGGTGGGTTCCACTAAATCATATCTTTTTAATAAACGTGTCTCTCAATCATTCACCCAAAGCGTCGCTTTCGTAGATCTCATCAGATTCAAAGTACTCCTCTTCCAGTTCTTCGTCATCTTCAATATTACCGCCATAGGCTTCCGCAAATTGTCTCGCAATCTGCAAAGCTTTCATCTTCTCGCGGACATTCGCTTCAAAGAACTGGATGTCAAATTCCAAGAAGGCCCTCACAGTGGAAAGAGACCTGCTGCCAGCGACCCAATTTTGGTGGCTGGCTCTATTTCGCCTCCATCTAACTACTCATAACATTAGTTCATAATATCAAAAAAGCACTCGAGGTCTTACACCACCATTGTAATCTTGCCTCTTCCTCGTCAACGCTTTTCATAAGCACCTTCAGGTCATGGTGATTGGGAATTTCACAGTTTTGGAAAAATTGATCTACGGCATCATTGTCCTTGAAGCTGGTAATACCGGTTATGTTTTTGGACATCAGAGAATTTTTAGTCAACGTATCAGTTACTCTGGAAGAAATTAGTCCACAGTCATACAAGGAAGTTCAAAACTGACCCAGTAAGTAGCTCCGTCAGCGCTTCTTGGTGATGGCGCCGCAACAAGGGTGTCATGGATGGCCAGGCAAGCTCAAGATCGCTAACATCATCAACAATTACTTGAAGCGCATCACGCAGATTTCGCTCGCTTGAATAAATCGTTCCGAGCAGAACTCGTTTGGCTTCGTCCATTCTTGCATTCACGCGGAGACAGACTACCCTGTGAGGCGGAATTGCTGGACCTGTTGACGTGTTTTGGGGAGCCTTCTTGCAGCAATGTGCCTCTTCAATTGACTGAAGCTCAGATATGACTGAGTACCAAGCATGGGAAGCCATTTCTTCGATGTTTATAAGAGTACGCGACTTTGTAAGTGTTTTTGAACCACTAATATTTAAGCAAACGCTTATTGTCAGGATGCAGGCTTTAATTATCTGTTCTTAAAGTCACGCCTCACCGGATTTTTCACATTGGCCTCAGTTCCATCACTTTGGCACTTTTAGTGAAGTTAAAGTGACTTTCACTGGAACTGACCCCAGTGCACGAGGATTTCATTCAAGTATAAGACACTCTAATCTCATTCATATTTTCTCAGCGCAGCTCTCCTCAAACAACAACTACGTTACTCTTTGCTTCATATACCTCCAATTGCTGCATAACAACCAGTACAATGGCCCTTCAAGCAACCCTCAACTTGGAAACCCTTCTCGAAGCGAACTGGGCGGCATTTCATGCTCAGGTCGTCGCTGGCAACAAGCAGCTCGTTTTGCCTGATAACCTTCCTAGCTCCGTTATTCAAGCCATTGCCAGTCGGTACAGCAATCTTCTCAATTGCCCCGTCTCAACCGTCTCCATTCCGTCTTTGCGTATTGTGCGCTTCACTCCTTTTCAAGGCGATTTGACCACCAGCAATACATTGCCACCAGTGTCAAGCCCCATCAGCTCCGATTCTACCTCCAGCTCTCCTAGACCAGTGGGCAAAGCGAAAATTCGTCGTCCTCCCAATGCGTTCATCTTATATCGCCAGTTCCACCATCCAATCATTAAAAAAGACTTCCCTGGTATCGTCAACAACGACATATGTAAGTCCAATATTCGTAACCTTGTAGTCACTGGGACTTTTAAAGTTACTAATTATTGTACAGCAAAGAAAGTAGCGATGATGTGGAATAGTGAGAATGAGGAGACCAAGGCTGCTTGGAAATTAAAGGCAGAGGAAGTCAAGGCCGAACATCTTAAACAGCATCCTGGCTACTCATACCAGCCACGCAAGTCTTCGGAGAAGAAGCGTCGTATGACCAAGCGGAAGGCAGCCAGTCTTCAAACAGCCGAGTCGACAACTGCGCCTATGCAGACGTTACTGTCAGTTCCTCTCCCTAGTGATAGTAACGACGTCGCAGACTACAACTTCACTGAGGTTCCTGTCCCAGCTGAAGCCCAGAACCAAGTCAGCAATCATCTCAAGGGGTCGCTTCTGGAACACAAGCATATGGAATCTTCCATTACAATATCAAACAATGCGCTTCAATACACAGGAGGCTATGACTACAACAGCGCTCTCTCTACTGCTCTCTCTGCTGCTCAAATGAGCGGCTTTGATACAGGTTTTGCCTTTCACAATTCCTACATCGGTGGAGAGCCTTTCTTTAGCTCCAGTCCTAATACCAGTGAGCAGCAGCGCCAAGTTAGTCTCAGCGATCTTGATTGGAGCCAATACTTGACGATGGAAAACTAAACTCAATACCGCATCTTGGTGCAAGAGGAAATTATCACCATTAAGATTTCACTCGATTGTCGATGAGTAGCATGGAAATGATGGACTGAAGATGAATTATTAGATCGAGGTGTCTTAACGGATGGAAGCGGAATGGTTTATGTGTGCCTAATCAATAATTGACTCAAAGGTATTGCCATTGTGCTTTATTCGTAGAATATAAATTGAGCTTGCTGCTGGTTGAATTTACTAGATACAAGGTGCCATTCCCGAATTTAATGCTGATACTATTCTCAGAGTTGCCATTAAAATGATTGGGCAATCCTCCAACTAAGAGCTTTTGCAGATTTTCGCTCACAACTATGTTAATCTTGGGTCTAGGTGATTGATTTAGTCAGGTACTTTCGTTACACCATGGCCAAATCTGTGAATTGATTATGAAGAGTCGTTTTTCTCTTTCTTGCCGTCTACCTTATCTTTACAAGTCCGTTTATTAAGCCGATCAATCCGAATGGTGGCAGCTTTCCATCCAGAAGGACATCGATGGTTATCAAGACGTGCTCCTACGCGTCAGCACTTTATTTTGCGATGTGAGCCACACCATTTACCAATCATTTGTGACATTGGGAACAGGTCGCCATCGTAGAGCGCCTGGCCATTGTCGTACACCTTCGCATATGATTAGCGATTGCCTAAACGTATGAAGAATATGTTAAAGGGCTTGCCTTTTTATACGGTGAATGAGGTAATACACCCTTATGACGCATTAGAAAAGCACTGATCCTGCTGTATGTACGTACCAGATAGACCGTCTTCACCTTCTTGCGCTCGGGGTCTAGAACTGCTATTTGCTGAGCTCTCACCAGACCAGACTCGAAAACAGGGCGGCCTGAGGGATTAGTATCAATCTCATCAATGGCTTTAGCAGTAGCTTTCTCCCATTGCTCTACAATTCGGATTCCACCGTTTGGCACACGTTGCTTGTTGATAACCGTGGGCCCGTTAGCCCAATCGACTGGCCAACCTGGTCCGTCTTTCTCCAAGAATTGCGCCCATGGCTTGTTAGCTAACTCTTCCACGAACGAAGGTCTCGCCTCGCGCAACATATCGTCTATGGACAGCTTGCATTTTCGCTCTGTAATTTCAAGATACTCTCTCCAAAGCCTATCAGCCTCAAGAATTTGGCAAAACCACCGCATCACCGTTTCAAGATATGCCTTTTTTTCTTCTTCGGTTTTGAAGAACTCGCCTAACTTGGAGTTTTTGAAAGTCTCATAGTTTGCTTTGATCTCCCCAACCTTGAGAGATGTGATGGCTTCAGTGTTTTGGCGGTATTGAAAGACAAAGGAACGTTTGACTGCGTAAATTTGATCCAGAAACTTAATCTTAGGATCAGAGAAGTCCAGATTCTTCTCCTCAGACTTGAACTTCGCGAGGGGGTCATCAGGTATGATTTCTGCGATGATTTTCATTCCTTTATAGAGTTCAGTCGGTCAATTTGTATAGGAAATTCTTCTAGTAGTGACGTTACTTACGAGGATTTTTGCAAATTTCATTCTGCATCTCAGGTGGTAGGTCGCTGAACTTTATTTTCGTGCCTTGATCACTTGTCCTCTTGCTGTCCTCACTGCTTCCGGAAGCTTTTTGGCAATCCATTGTGTTCTCCGTCGTGATTAGATGCTGATGTTGTTTTTATTTTGTTTTGGGTAATTTTGTGAGAGGACAGAGGAGCTACTTGCGCTTAAGCGCAGGTTATCGTCAAATGACTTTTAATCACTATGCCTAAATTCACATTCTCATTGTCACGGACGTTTAACTTTTGAAATCTGTCGATCACATCTATCTCTCCTGTCTTTCACTTCTTGACGTGACAATGATATTGCATTTTCATCGACTATTGCCAGCGCCCCCTTGCCAGTCACTTGCCCAAATAAAGGTCCCACATCGCCACTGCGTATTCTTCTCTTTCTCGCCTGAAGGGCCTAGAGGCCGAGCGCAGATATAAAACATTCTGCCACAATTGACGCCCTTCTTCTTCGTTTGCAATGATTTGCAAGGCTCTTCATGACCCTCACATAATGGAATGCTGGGCTTTCGCATGAGCATACCCCACTGTTCGCTCGACTTTGCGCGCTTCTCAACAATATCGGAGAGCTGAGTGTCGTCTGCCACTTGGATTGCAATATCAGAATCCCGAGCATCTTTGGAGGCATCTATGCGAGTTGGGGGAGCCTCTTCGCTAACCTTTGCAGCAGCTGTTTTGTCACTCGTTAACTGCTTCATTCTGGCGTCTGCAATGCTAGACACGTGATCCGAGGACGAATCAATCACTGCTGCTGATGCCGCTGATGCTGCACTTGTGCTTGGCTGAAATGAAGCTTTGGGTGTAAAGAAGGACCGCAAAGTCCCTTGCCCCTTTCCAAGGTGAGCTGGCGTCGTGCTTGCTATCGACTTAAATCTTTTCGTCTTTCCACCGCCTGAATCCGAATCCGAAGTTTTCCGCTTCATCAAGTCCGCTTTTTGCAGTGATTGGGCTGTAGATGAGCTGTTCATCATCACTTGCATCGATGATCCCGTTGACTTAGAGGCGCTAGCGTCTGGCGAGTTCGATGATGATGTAGTATTGAGTTTCTGGGAAATGGATGGCTGTCGAGTGAACATGTCCTTGATACTCTGTCTTTGACTCACGTCGAACTCCGGCAGCAATCGCGCAGAGAAGGCGAGCGTGGGTTTTTCTGGAATGTCTTTTAGTCTCTCTCCTTCCTTAAATACGCCCGGCGGATTTATCATATCCTTGAGGTATATCTTTGAGCCATCGACTGTGACAATGTCATTCATGACTGCATATACTGGACAGTGATCGGAGCCCTACACAGCATCAGCGAGCTGTCGTATGAAATGATGAACCAAGCCTCTCACCAACAAGCCTTCTTGTATATTGGAATCCGTTATCCAGGACTTCATAGAAATAGACATAAGCAAATAGTCAATTCTAGAGCCGAAGTTGCCCGGCCGCATGTTCTTTTTGGTATCCCAATGTGTATACATACCTTGCCGTTTTGGGTGAAAAGCACGGCAAACATCCCATAGAACAGATTTCTCTCTTCCTTTGTCACGCGCTCCAATTACCTCTCCATCGTCCAAGAGCTGATTTAAGATACGCCTTCTCGGAGTTGATATGAATTCTTCATGGCTTATGCCCTCCTTCCGCTTGTCCTCCTCAGAGCCTGCAATGTCAAGCTCACAAACGGCGTTGTTAAGATCCCCAGCAAGAATAATGCGTTTGCCCATTGCATCCAATTTCCGAATTCGCTTATCTAGCGCCTCCCAGAATGCATGACGGAACATCGTACCTGCATCGTCCCCGCGAGTGTTGGCAGGGCAGTACACACCAAAGATAACGAAAGCAGGAAACTCGAGTACGACACAACGACCTTCTGCATCCAATACCGCTGGGTCTACTCCAAGGTCGGCCATTTCGCTGTAAGAAAGATAGCCCCCAATAGAATCGTCAGCAGGTAACTCTCGGTATGGAGTGCTGGACCCAGGGGGGCACAAAACGCCTAGCAGACCCTCTTCGGCTCGGATGGGCTGGCAAACAGCTTGTCGTATGTATATGCCAACTCCAGAGTAGCCTAAAACTTTTTTTTCAGTGTTTTTCGAGAAGAAAAGAGCCCAGGTATATCGAGAAGGCAATAAATATACCCTTTTTATGCTTAGGCAAGCTGAAGAAGCAGTCCCATCCAGGGACAAGCACCATGTCGTCCTTAAGATCCTTCCTTTGTATCTTAAGCTCCTGCATGACGACAATGTCGGCCTCCAATATTTCGAACATAGCGTCAAATGTGCGCTTCGAACTCCATGGTTGATATCCGAAGGGATTGCGAATCCCATTGACATTCCACGTCGTTATCCGCAGCCCCATAGCTGCCACGCCGTTGCTGATCCTCTGTGACCACGTTTCATCACAGTAACAAAAATTTTATCTCGTTTAGCAGAGATAACGATAAAGCTGTAGGAGACACAGTCTAAACGCGTTCACTTGGTCATGAAGTCACGGGAAGCGCGAGGACGCCACCTAATCACGTGATCAGTTTCAACGAAGAGCAGCCGGAGCTTCGGGTCTTGGCACTAACTCGCTTAGCGGGAATGCAGTCAAGCTTCGAACATCACCTCACACCATCAAACTCCTACACCTTCAATCACCCATTGCACTCCACAACCAAGTTCAAATATGCTGTCGCAACGTGTTATTCTTGGCACTGCCCGCCGTGTCCCTGCCCAGATCCGACGGCCCGTACAGAGGCGCTGGGCTTCATCGACGCAGGAATTTACTGGAGCTGAGGACAACGCTTTCAACCGCGAGAGGGCGGCTGTCAAGGCTCATGCCGCGGAATCTGCTGGTGCGTGGGGATTGATACGGCCTCAAAGGCTTATTTATTAGTTCATACTGACAGTTCGCAGAGCTCTGGCGCAAGCTTTCCCTTTAGTACGTCTTCAGTAATAGCATCACACCACCATCATCAAGGGCTGCCTCTAATGAAGGAATAACTTTCTAACAACATGATAGCGTCGCAGTCCCATGCCTGATTATCTTCAGTGCCAATGCCTGGACGCTCTGGAACGAGCACTGGGAACATGAAGCGCATGCCAAGCCACCATCTGAACGCCCACAGTACGAGTACCTCAATATCAGGAACAAGGCCTTCCCGTGGGGTGACGGCGATAAGACCTTGTTCTGGAATGACAAAGTCAACTACAAGAAGCCCATTGAGGAGTAGGACATGGCAACAGGAGCTGTACGTTAGGAATATCGGCAAATGGACAAAATCAGACCACGCCTATGGAGAGAATTTACTTTGTAAATAGTACTAGAAACTATCGAATGTGATGGTTAGAGTTGCTGGGTTATACTGTGCGCAGTCTTGGTTTGAGTCCTCAAATTCACGCTATTATGCATTATCGCTTTTGTGGCCAAACTGCCTCTCATACAGCGTGAGGTACTTTGTAGCCCAATCCTCAGCCAGCTTGAGATCGCCCCTTATTCGTGCTATGGTCGCCTTTTTAGCCAACATTTCGCACTGGCCCCGAAGATCTTGTAGCTTTTCGTACAGCGCAATTGCCCTGTCGACATATCCTTCCGTTTTCGATAGCAGACTTGCTCGTTGTCTGGTCCCTGCCTCGCTCTTCCCAGCCAGTCCCATGCATGCGTCCGCCTGACGATTGTATAATATAGCAGCAATTGCAGCATCGTTCGCACCAAGGGCCTATTCATGTCAGTCTGCCCTATTTAAAGATCAGGCTGGAGCCATACCTGAGGCAACACCGCGTCTATGACTCGAGATGCATGGTCAAACTCCCCGAAGAAAGACAAAATATTCGCCAATGCTCCCATAGCTTCCCATAGTAGAGGCATTAATTTGTACTTATAGGCCATACTTGCGGCTCGCAGCACAATTGTGAAACCCTTGCCTGCTTTCCCAGCTCTCGAGAAGAGCTCGGCCTTAAGTAGGAGCAGGGTAATTTGATGTACGATATCAGCCTGAATTTTCGCTGCTTCACCCAAGCAATCTTCTAATTTATCTAAAGCACTTTTCAAAGATTTCCGGCGCATAAGAAGGTCGATCTCAAGCACAGAGATTTGAAATTCGAGGTCGGGATCGAACCATGCTCCTCCTTGAAGTTGACGTAGAATATGCTCTGCGGCAACAATATCGAATCTACGCAACGCCTGCTTCATCTTCACTAAGCCGAATTGAGTGATGACGTATTGATTGAGCTTGTGTGTTCGCAGCATGTCTTCTCCAAAGCTCTCCATGATTGCATTTGCACGAGCATAATGTCCAAATTGCGTGGCACCTTGGGCGCGACGGCACAACGCGCGAACGACATCCTCCACCGGTGAACAGTCGGCGTAACAGTCGAGAAGTATCTCGCAATCGTTATCAGCCAGTACGTTGAGCCCCATCCGCGCATACATTGCCGATTCAACGAGGAGTTGTGTACCGCAATTGCTGAAGATGTGATAAACGAAGTTTAGATGTGCACTTTGAAATAGGTGCTCACTGACAACGGAAGAATCGCCGCCCAGTGATAAAGCCAACTTCGCTTCACTCAATAATGTTGAGCTTAGCAAACTCCAACTCTTACTCTCCTTTGCCTTCTCTGAAAGGAAAGCTAAACGATCTTTCTCTGAACTCAGCATGCCAGCATAACCCGCTTTGTTCAAATCATTGGGAAATGTCTTGCTAAGATGACTGAGCCAGCTCAGACTGAAGTTCAGGCAGCTAGTATCTTGATTCTCACGAGCTGTAGCTATAGTTTCGTTCATAGCGGCAACAGCCTCGTCGAAGCAACCAAAGTCTGCTTGCAATATGGCCATGTGCAGAAGCGCGTACTGGTAAAAGGTTTTGTCTCGGTTTTTGACGGTGTAATCGAAATATCGATGCAAATTCTCGAATGCACTTGTGAAATCGCCTGCTCGCCACGCGTCAAAGAAGCTTACGAAATAAGCAACATGTGGTGTGTTTGCTGTAGTCTTAATGATATGCTTAATTTGTTCTTGCATGGGTTTTGGAACTCGCGCACCAAATCGTTGCAGCTTGTCGAGATCATACTCAAGCAATCGCTCAATATCATCAGAGCTGAGCACCGCATCATCCAACTCGGTAGGGTCGTTCGAGCCGTAGACTGCTAGCGCCAGTCTATCTGGCCGACGGACATCGAACTCGGCAATAGCCAAGTCAAAAGAAGGGCCTGACGACACGTGGTTTCTCCTCCTCCAAGCTGCCTCTGTAGGAGCCCTGAACTTGAGAAACCCGGTCCAAATTTTTGCAGCGTCGTCGAATTGTAGCCGCGCAAACTCCAAATGAGCACGACGGAAAAATATTCCCAGTGGAGACGTGCGCGAAAGCAGGATCCTACTACTTGGCACGTCACGATCTTCTTTCTGTGGTTGGACTAGGTAGTCCTCAAGCTTTCCGAAAAACTCATGCAACGCGTGAAGCGAATCGATACCCCATAGCGCATTAATAAAAAGGTCGAATAGGGATCTCCCAGGTCTTATCGATTGGTGTTTTCTAGTAGCGGCCTCGAATTCTTCAATCGTGATGGAGCTTTTGGCTGAATTGAGCTGATCGGCATCATTTGACCCTGTTGATGAGAGAGGGGTAAGGTGAGAGAGTACAAAAGATAGAACGGGTATCAAAGATCCATTTGGTACGTTGGAATCGCAATAGAGCGTAACGAGGACAACAAGGCCGATTTTTGACGGCGTCAAGTACCGAGTCATCTTAAGCGTCAAATACACTGGCACTCCAAGCTCCTCATGGTTGCGTTCAAGTGGATCTGTTCTTAAATATCCCCTGGTCTCGATGAACCGGTGCCAGAAATCTCTTGGTATCCTTTCTGAAAGAAAAATCAAGGTTATAGCTTATTTGTTCTGGGCGTTACGCTTTTGCGTTTTAAGTTGTAACACGGCTTTCACGCAATACTTTGGAAAAGACGCGTGAGCACGCTTGATTGGTCCGTTCATGTCGGGCGGTTCCCAAGAATAAACCACGACATAGACAAATATTTTTGATTGTCATGAAGGGGGGAAAATGTGTGAGGCTTTGGTCCCTAGTTTTTGTTCTTCTATTCATTTGCATTCCACTCATCACAAAGTCAAGGAGATGGATTTTAACATGGAGGTTCGGGGGGAAGGGAATCGAGTTCGTCGATGGACCAAATCTATTTTACGTCCCCGTACAAAATGATAACTACAGCGGCTTTTGGATCGGGTTGAAGTCAATAGTTTACACCATCTATGTACAGGTCTCTTAAGACAAGAAATTTCGCTTATTCCATGCTATCAACACTGATCTTTCCCCACAACGCTCGAGCTTCCGCCAACGCACAATTTACAATCACATTAGAATTTTATCTGGTAAATTACTCCTTCGTCTCCTTGTCGTTGGTGAAATCTTCTCATTTTCCAAATCCTCAGATCCATGTAATTGATCATGCCTAAATTCGACATCCCCATTTAAATTTGCTATCCAGACTCTCGAGATCTTCAATTCAAACGGCCGTGGTATACGATCCAGCAAACTAATTCCCACGCTCTTCACGCTTTCTCTCAACATTTCACTTTGTGGCTCTACGACTTCTCCTTGATTCGTCCGCACAAACTCCTTCAAATCGATTACAACGGTCTCCCACTTTCCTGGTTGCTTAGCCGTCAGCTGGTGCTGGTGGACATCCGATGCGACAATTGAGTCTGTGCGAATATTTACGAAGTACTTGCGCCCGTCAGAGAGGACATTGAGACACAAATGAGTGTATGGATCGAAGTCCCAAAAGCC
This sequence comes from Verruconis gallopava, assembly GCF_000836295.1. NCBI lineage: Eukaryota > Fungi > Ascomycota > Dothideomycetes > Venturiales > Sympoventuriaceae > Verruconis > Verruconis gallopava. The sequence continues at coordinate 1,002,346 of NW_015622140.1, read as the reverse complement.
GCGGCCGAAAAGGGTGGGCTTGCGGTCTTGGGTTGCCCAGCCTGCGTATCCGGATCGTACAATGTGCGGTTTGTTGCGCGGGAGTTCTGTAGAAATGGTGCCGTGAAATCGTGCATGTGCTGGCTCCGAGTCTTTGGCAGGAATGTAATCGAGGTGCACCGTGGAGAACCCGCCCATGTCTGCATCAGACATTGTTTTACATTGTTCAATTGAGGATTTATCCTTGAAAAATATTAGGTCATAGGGTCGAGTAGGTCCGGTAACTGCCTCTAATCGAGTTGCTATATGTGAGGGTGATCAGCAAGGAAATATCAAAGTGGCGGATTGATATGTACGTACCTATGCCCACAAACCGCTTCACATCTTCTAAACTCCTTTTGAAAATACCCGGGGGCCCGAGTAACCTTCGAGTGCACTGCATGGCTAACGATGTCTGAGGCGAATTTTGAACACGGCGTCGCTGAAGCTACCCTTGTGCCCGTTGTTGACACCTCTCGTGATGGAGGATTCTATTGCAAGAATACTATAGCAAGTCACACCGCAAATCAAGGTGCATTTCAGAGAGATATTATGTACCAGCTGTTAGAACTTGTGAAGCACTTCAGCATCTCGGGCGAAGATGCGCCTTGAGCGTCATAATCGATTCCGCTTCTCCGCTGAGGGCTCTTGCCTCTTTTGGAACAAGCTAAACCCCATTGGAAAATTTTCGACATCTCCCGAGCATGTAACTCCTCTTTCCAAAAGTTTATCTCCTGTACTTGAACACTTTGTATCCCCAATCTAGCGCCAGCATTCCAGCAGAATCGACTTTCGTCATTCCATTTCAACACGATTGTGTGAGCCGGTGAAACCTGACTGTTTCGGAAGGTTTCTTCCACTCGGCTGTTCATGACCTTTCCATCTTCTCCAGCTGACTCCCGTCATATACCCGGCGCATCGACTAGACTTCCTGCGGCCGTCGCAGTACAGTCGCGAGAGTGTGGCGATGTCAGCCCTTTACCAAAAGATCCAAATTCGCCGTTAGCAATCAAGGCAAGCCCATTCGCAAGATCATGGGCTCATTTCTTCGCTGGAGGGTACTTCTTCCTCTTTCCCTTTTCGCAGAGCTACTGTGTATTTCAACTAATACTTGCACTACAGCCTGGGTGGCATGATCTCAGCGACACTTACTGCACCTCTTGACGTGGTGAAAACCCGACTACAATCCTCAGATTTTTACCAAGCACAAATTGCGGCATGGCGCGCGGCAAAGAATATCCCACATCCCTCTCAACTGTCGTTCGCGCGTAGTTCGCTTCTGCATATTCGAGAAACTTGTCAGATCTTGATTGCCATTCCCAGAGTAGAAGGACCTCGCGCTTTGTTCAAAGGATTGGGTCCCAACCTCATAGGCGTCGTCCCCGCACGCGCCATAAATTTCTACGCGTACGGAAATGGGAAGAAGTTGATAAGCCAACATTTTAATCATGGACAAGAAGCGGCGTGGGTTCATCTCTCAGCAGCTGCATGCGCAGGCATCGTGACGGGCACCGCAACAAACCCAATCTGGCTAGTCAAGACGAGGCTTCAACTTGACAAGTCGCAAGCGAAGGATGGCAGAGGCAGGCAATACAAGAACGCTTTCGACTGCACTATGCAGACTCTTCGAAAAGAGGGCATTCGTGGACTGTACAGGGGTCTCAGTGCAAGCTATCTCGGCGTGACCGAGAGCACAGCCCAGTGGATGATGTATGAACAAGGGAAGAGGCAGTTAAGGCTGAGGGAGGAGCGGCTTGTAGAGTCTGGACGGCCGAGGACAATGTTTGACAACTTCGTATCGAGCACAGGCGAGATGTTTGCCGCTGGCGGCGCTAAGTTCCTTGCTGCTATCATCACATATCCTCATGAGGTAAGTCTCCCTTGGAAGTCGAGAAGCAAATAGCCGGCTGACCACAGTGATCAGGTTGTACGAACGCGACTACGGCAAGCTCCCATGAAGAATGGTGAGCTCAAGTACACGGGCCTGTGGCAGTGCTTCAGGCTTGTTTTCAAAGAAGAGGGCATGGCCGCATTGTACGGTGGCCTTGTCCCTCACATGATGCGTGTCGTACCGAACGCCGCAATCATGTTCGGCACCTATGAAGCTGTGCTAAGATACATGGGTGAGGACTCAAAAACTTGAGAAGCATAACATCAGATTTGCATTCGTGCATTCATTTTCGTATGTTATGACATGTAAAAACAACTGAAAAGTCGCCATCCCTTGGAGTACCGCATACGCTTCAAAACTTAAGACTCCGCTTTGGTGATAGGACTTGTAGACATAGATGTATCTGGTCGCGGTGGGTGAAACAAAGGCCCGCTGCGAAGTGTACAAATAGACAACGACAGACAAATCAATCTGCTCATATTAAGGCTGAATCATCCTCTGCACCGTTCAGAATGAGTGATTGATGAAACCTTCCCCGCGTAACTTCTGCTCCAGTAGCTTACCACTTGTGCATTTTCGTCCTCTGAATTGAGAGGCTCTCTTTCTCTCTCTCTCACACACGCACACACACACACCTAACCGCTTTTGTTCCTTGTCCAAACGCATCCTGTGCTTGACGCCGCTTGTGCTCGCGGCTCAGATTGGCCAGCCGTCGTTAGCGATTCCCCGCTCGCTGCCATGCATTCACCATGAATTCTTGTCCCAATTTGGATCTGTTCGCAAAACAAAAAAAAAATGCGTCAGCTTCTCTCCTCTACGAGCAGTCTACGGGCAGATCGTTCATCGGCTTCCACGTACCCTGCACGAAGCTGGCCATCACCTTGCTCCCCGTCTGCAACAGCGGGTGGCTGGCTACGATGCGCAGAAACTGCTGCAGACCCTCTCTCCTGTGCTCGATCACGTCGTCCGAGAAGCGGTTCGTGAACACCTTGCCCGGCAAGGGGGGGATGGTGACGCGCGCGCTCTCGCGCTCGAGCATGTCGCGGAAGTGCTCAAAGTCCGAGTAGCGTCTCCGCACGGAAGACTGCTTCAACTTGAACGCAGGTATGTTGGTTATGACGTGGATTTCGTAGTCTGTATACATGTGGCGGCCGGTGCCGTGGGTTCGAGGGTCGCGGACCTGTGGGTCGTAACCATGGTAAGAAGGTTTTATCTTACAGAAGACAGATGAGGCTTCACCGCGGACGGCGTCAACTTACTTCAATCTCAAGCAGGTTCTCGGGGGCTCCGTAAAGCTCCTCATAGCTCTGCTGTCTCGACTCCGGAATCGTCATGATATTAGCTAGGCGGGGGCTACGAGGCTTCGAGGGGCTCGTCTCGCTCGCGTCCGGGTTGGCAGCCATTCTCTGCATCTTGATGACAATAATCGAAGCGCAAAAGAAATTAGGTGTCGGGAAAAGCTTGACACTGAGAGTTTTGAGACCGTTAAGTGTTCGCGTGCTCCAAAGATGAGTACCGATTCCAAAAAAAATGCGCGCAAGCCCCAAGATGTCAGCGGGGCGCAAACAGCCGTTCGTCCAAGCCACATCGACAGGGATACGATATCGACAACATACATTTCCCGCCGACATATTCATATATGACAGCGGGCGCATTCTGCACCTGCATGGCCCATGTCAGGCAGTCTAGCAAGGATTATTTCTGTCACATTACATTTCTTGAATCTCGGGACATTATAATTCTATGGCCTCGCTACTGCCCACCATTCCAAGGGTGATCTTCACCGTTCTGGAGCCGATCTCACTGTGGGTCCCCCCTCATAGATACCAAGGTTATATACTTACATTCCTCTTCAGTGTAGCAGGTTTCCTAGCTCCCCTTGTGTCCTCAGAATACTTCATTGCCAGCCAACTCGTCCGCCCGTACAGTGGTACTTTCGATGAAACATCAAAATTACTCTCATGGCAACTTGGCAATTGCTACCTCCTACTTGGCCTGTTGGGCGTCTTCATTCTCAACACTACGACGGAACTTAAGACAGTAAAGGCATACATATGGGCTTTGTGGCTTGGCGACATCGGTCACGTTGGTTTCAGCGTGTACGCGATGGGATTGCGTGATACCATGGCGGTTGGCAGCTGGAGTGCTACAGTCTGGGGAAACATTGGTGCTACAGTTTTTCTGTTTCTCGCCAGATCACTGTACCTTCTTGGTGTCTTCGATCGCAAACCAAGTCGAGGATCTGGGAGGGAGCATAGATCCCGAAAGATAAAAGCAAAGGCCCGCTAGCTAGCGTTGTGATCACATTATACTTATTTATATTCCGAGGTTTGCTATCAGTATCTCGATTGTTTGTGTTTAACCAATCGATCAGATGCTGCAACAAGCCGAAAAAAAGAAACTCGCAGCTCGCTAGATGTCGAAAGAGCGTGGTAGTCGTTGAGCAATGATCTTTCCAGAATAGAATCGCGGTCTTCGAGTATTGGAGTGTCCACTCGCCGTGGAAGATGCCGAATTTTTGCAAGATCTTTTCAACAGCGTTGAATGTATCGAGGTTGTGGAAGAGCATCCATTGTACGATGGTCGTGCTTGCGTCTGTTGCTATTAGTAAGCCTAAACTCATCCAAAGAATAGAGCCTACCGTTTCGTTGGACGTCTATCCAACTGAGCCGGTGAGAAGTGTTTGTAGACGGGATAGCACGTCGGCATCTTGCTCATGAAATCTGACGTCCACGCCGTAAATGGTAACATGGTCGAAGAGAGCGATGCTTGAAGCGATAGCTGACGTTCGTACAATTTAGCGTGATGATAATCGGCAACCGGCGACTTTTTGGGGCCTTTCATCCAGTACGCACCATCCTCCCGATGGGCCTTTAAGTTATAAGCATCCTATAAGATGGTATCTCGAGGCTAAACATACACGCAGTGCTTCCCCACACTCCCCCCATTTGGCGAAGTGAACGAGGACGCATTTTCCTAATCGCGATATCTCGTCCTCGGTTGGCTCTTGAACAGAATCGACGTCGAAGTGAGCGAAAAGCTTTCTTATCTCGCCCTCTGTGGGCGCGTTCAGCCTCTGGTCTCTGTGGCCAACATACAGGAATCCTTCGTCGCTGATCAGTAAAGGCCCTACTGAGAGCAGACATACCCCTACGTGATGCACTTGCTGGCTCAATGCGCAGCTGGCGATTCCACAAGAGACGATGATTCTTCGTTTCGAGTATTTCCTTGGCAGTGGCAACTTCCTGTGATCATTCAGCACGTCTTCCGCGAAAGATTACTTCACAACACCGACCAGATATTGAACATGGGCGAATGGCACACCTGACCGCATTCGATGGACTTTGACGAAGTTTTGTCTGCCTTCGATGGTCAAGAACTGAGTAAGAGCCAATTGGATCTCCCTATCGGAGATTTGAATGGGAAGGCTGGTGCAAAGGCGTCAGAAGACGCGTCATTCGCGTCGTGATTAGCTAACTCACTTTGCAACGAAGAGACAGGCGGCTGGGTCGAGCAAAGTCTGTGCATTTTCTGGAGTGATGCCGCTCACATCTTGCGAGCGCGCGGCATGTCCAGCGCTTTGCTTTTGTGCACAGGGGGAACATGGCTCCTCAACGGCATCTGAATGCGGCAGTTCCATGGACAAATCCTCCATACGGTAGATGAGATCGTCCAACGATGGGTCACCAATTCTTGGAGGACAAGATGCCGACCTCTTGCGCGTGCGGCTTTTGGGAGGCTGTGCATTTAGCAGGCTTTGCAATGAGGATTGGGCGCTTGGATAGCCATCATGGAGCATCTCCGGACTCGTAGGCATGTTGGCTGTACGACGTAATCACGTGTTAGCTTGCATAGAATCAACTTGGCCGTGGCCTCAAACGTACGCAAGTGAACGTCTCGGCGTTCCTCTCCACTATTTCGGACTCTTTGAGAAACAGCAGGCTCACGGGGCAACGTAATCGAAGTACACATCAGGGCCGAAACGTGACAGTAGTGCGCAAGCTTGGATCCATGTGGGAATCGCCAACGAGGGACGGTGCAATTGACAGAACAGACGACAGCGGGCCAGCAGTCGAAGAGGACGTCGTTGGCGAGCGCATGATTGTCGGCACGCCAAAGAGGCGCTCGTCCTCCCTCCGTTGCGCCTTCCCGCGGCAATTCTCTTGCCTGCGTAGCAGCTGCCCGCTTCGTGGTGGTGGCCAAGTCTGAGCCTCGCGCCTTCCTCAGCAGGCGACGCTGAACACCAGCATCGAACACGGCATGATGGTCGTCGAGCGCAGCGCATGGCGTGTTGGCTCGGTGCCCGCTGTCCTGCTCGCACACGTCTCTGTGCTCGGCGATGTAGTCCGCCCATCTCTCTTGTTGTCGCCTCCGGGCAGGTGGCCATTTCTCTGTGTGGCCATTTCCACACGCCAAACCCCCCTTTTCGTTGAATCTGAGGACGGCCAAACGCGCGCTCGACTCGGGATATCCGGGAAGGGGCTCTGCAAAGATACGTCTCTGTCCCTCCCGCCTAAATCACGTGGGTATCTGATCTGCGCGTTATCAAAGGCGCCAAGATGCTTCTGCTTCCTTTGCGTAGCGAGACTCACAACAGCATGGGCGCCAAAAGAGCTCCTGTTTCCTGTGTGGTGCCCAGGACTGCACTGCGCCCATTGATCTTGGCGCTGGTTGACCAGTGTATCAGTTGCGTGTTTCAAAACGGGTGCGCGGATCACAGCCCCGGCACCTAAACACTTCTTCGACATAAGCTTCTTCAGAAATGCAAACAGTGCTCCTTGGATCGGTGGCTTCAAAAGCAAGGTCAAAGGTTGGAATGCAATTACAAAATGGCGTCGTCCACGTCTACCTCGCCGCGTCATCTCCTCTTTTTTGTACTCTTTCCCAACGACGCCTGATATATTTCGCTCCACCTCCAATCCGTAGAACACGTTCGTCAGCACTACACTAGACGGAACCATGCCCCGTGTTACTCCTCTTTTTGCTGGGCTCATGCTCATTGTCACGTCTGCGACGTCGATCCCGTTCTACGTTCAGGAACAGTGTTCTTGCCAACCCACCAGCGTCGAGGGAATCGTCAACGCCTCTGCCTTCACAGAATGTCAGCGCGAGGCGGCGCGGCTCCAGACCAATCGCGCTGCTCTCAGGAGCATGGCACAAATGCCGAAAACCTGGATTGACGATACGGACACCATGAATCTGGCTCTTCAGCCTGACCACGACCGCTACGCTGACGAGAAAAGGCCCTCGCACGTGTTATCACTACCCGCAGCGAGAGTGACCGCTTCCAGCCCGTCTTGCAGACCCTCATCATGGTCATGGTCCAAGCTACGAAACTATGGCGGCGATGCACAGACTCGGAACACCGGCGAGAACGTCGGCACCCGACATTCCGGTCGACCGTACGAGCGGCACGTAAAGTACGAAGGCTTCAACGTTGTTTGCGAAGGGCGAATGTATACCGCCCGAACCAGCGAGATAATCTATGTCGACCTCAAACCCCTGTCTGTGCTCTGCATCTTCTTTTCCGTGGTTTTTGCGTGCACGACGATCATCGATTGGGCCCTCAACTCGTGGGCCAACTACCCGACAAGGATACGACTCGACGGTTCAGAGAAGGTCCTCTACGCACTTCCGCAGGAACACGATCAGTCGCAAACACCGACTCAGGCGAGCGATGAAGACCCCACGATAGAAGAACAAGTCGGAATCGTGAATTCGTGCCAGGAGGCGAAGTGCGATTCTCAACAATGAAATTAATGGTTCTCAATGATATATCTGTACAAAACTTTTCGAATGCTCCGTATGCAGTGAGCAATAAAAATCAGACATGGTTTGTCGATGAACGAAGCGCGAGCCTTCTCGTCGGGCCGCAATCTATCGGTTATATGTACAGTTGTATCGCATTCGCATCGGCATCAGATTTCTTGATTCTGATCCCGAGGGTATCTTTCGCGTCAATTCTCATATCAGTTCTTCCATCGATACATGTGTGCTCGCTTTGATAGTTAGTACTAAAAATACCCAATGTCCTGTTCGAAAATGCATCAATTTTTTCATAAAAAACCACAAACGCGCCGCGAAAGGCCCTTGCACCTCTTCATGCGAACACCATTACCCGTAACCCGTGATTAAGCCATAAAACATGCGTGCGTGTGCTTGCGTTGATCTTTCGTCTCTTTCATTCGGTGGTCGAGGAGCGTCATCTCGACCATGATATTGGGATTCCATAAACTCCATAGCGCGTCGTAGAAAGCATCAAAAGGATTCCAAGCGCGTCAATCAGTCGTCAAAGAGCACCATGCCCCTTCCGACCTTGTCAATGCCCAGGTGATCCCGGCCATCTCGTCCGGTATAGACGCCAAAGGCGTACAATGCTCTTTCGGCAGAGGAGTACGCGCTCGTCCTCTTCTCACCGGGACTTGGACCCGTAAACGTCGTGTCTGCTGGCGGCAAGGGCGGGGCGCGATCTGCACCAAGCACAGCCTTTGCCTTCCGATTCTCCGGCCTTTCAAGAGCTGCATCTCCGCCTCGTCGGAGCGTGTCGCGACTCATCGAGTGCATCAGGTTTGTGACACTGGCCCATAGACCGGGAGCAGGCAGCGCGGGGCGCTCGCCAAGCAACCGGGTCTGGAGCTCGACCTTCGATTGACATCGTGTGAAAGCACGATCGAGGAGGATGGGTGACTGGTAGAGCCAGCTCACGACCTCGGCTAGGCACTTGCTCTCGTGGGGCATGCGGATGAACGTACGTCCCGGCGCAAGAAGAACTAACCCTACTGCGTACAGAGCGAGAAATACACATAGGGCGTACATGCCAGACGCCTGTGCGGAAATACGCACTTCGGTGTCGCCTGTATACCACTGCGCCCAGAAGATGCCGCCGCTGAGAACAGGGATCGCAGTGTTGACAAGAGACATTGATGAGACGAAAGCGATTTTCCAGTGCCCATTTGAAGCGGCCGTCAAAGTCGTGGAGATGGGGAGGCGGAAAGGGTAGTCGAGGAGAAGTGTGTGCTCCGCAAGTGCTCCGCTTACACTCGTCATATGCCGGTACGGTTCCAAACGGCGGAGCGCGTAGTCAAGAGGGAGCCACAGGAGGTAGAGCAAAAAGCCGATGAGACAAGGTACGAAGGAGTACAGGAAGTTAGCAGGCGAGAAGCCAGCTGAATTTGTGTCCGCGCGGATCTGCGGGATGAAGCCATGTCCCGTCGTTGCATTATTGACAAAAGCAACGACGTAGAAGGCGATGAGTAGCACAAAGGCGATCAGAATCCAGGCAAGGACTGCAGTGGAAGACAAGAACCAAGGGATGAAGCGTCGTCGCACGACGCCGTGACGATAATTAAGCTGTACCCGGGAATGATCGCCTGCTTCGGCATCCTCATGGGAGTCGATGGATGGGTGGTACTTATGGCCCTTCTCACGTATGCGTCCGGATTCGATCGAGTAGCGTCTCGTTAGGCCGCCTTCCTCGCCCAACCCATAGAAAATGTCTGTTGGTCTGTGTGACGTGTGCCAGTAACCCAAACGCGGGGTGCAGTTCCACAATCTCTGCCTGAAGTCATTTAGATGAGTGTAAATTTCCGTTCCTGTGTACTCATTCACGAAGTTTGCGCGTTCGAGCAAGGCGATAAGGTCAGCGAGTGACCTTGGGTCCCATTTCAGCCCGGTCTCAGATCGTCGTAGATGGATGAGGAGAACTAATAATGCAACAATGAGAAGAATGTATAGCACAATGACGGTCCAAATAACGCCCTGAACAGCGACCCAGCGCCAGACGCCGTCGCTTCTGGGCCCAAAGAAGCGCACGTTGAACGATGAGCCGAGTAAGGGTATGGTGAAGAGAAAGAGCCAGAATATTATAAAACACGTCCCCAGTATAGGTTGGCCGGAACGGAAGTATTCGATCTTCGGGAGTAGGAATTGCGTCGGGTAGAGCGACAGGAACTGAGCTTCTGAACGTGCCTTTGTCGACGTCAAGGTCATGGCCATGAAGGGTGCGATACGGATAAGCGCGATCTCCACTTGGAGAAGCCATACCAGTATGATCATGCCGAAAAGAGTGGGCAGATACTCGAAAACGAAGTATCTGCCGTCACCAAAGAACCGATAATCCCACAATCCGTCATGTGTGAGGCACCACACGGCGCAGAACAGCAGACCAGTGAGCATGAGTAAGCAGACGAGAATAAACATGCCCAGCCAGAGTGGCCGCAAGATTCCAGGTACGAAGTTAAGCCTGGGCTGTTGCGTCGTGGGCCTAAGAGGATTGTACGCGACGAAGACATCGCTTTCCGAGACGCCATGGAGCGAACTCGATGAAGCAGACGGCGCACCAGTCAGAGGATGCTGCGGTGCAGGACCTGCTTGCATCTCTTTCTGCTCCGCTAGGAGCGCTCTTTCCCGCCGAATAGGCTCCGGTGTTTGCGGTATAGCAACGATGTCGTCTTCGATCCGTTGGGGCGGTGGAGGCACTCTCAGCTCCCTCTCTTCTTCGGTAGACACAAGGCGGATACCCATCGGCGTAGGAACTCTCCCTCTTGTCTCGTCGTGCCCAGATGCTGCGGCAGCCACGACAGCAGGCACGATAGCGGGATAGTCCTGATACGGGTGCATTGCGTGCTCCAAATCTTCCGCTGAAGTCGAGCTAGAATGCTGCTCGTCTTCACGCACAGGATACGTCCTCGAGCCGCGGACTTCCTCGTCACGCGTCAGCTGGTCGATGGCAAAGCGAATGAATTGGCTGTCATCTTGGCCCGGTGTGTACGTTCGGTTTATAAGATCCATCTTCTCCCGCCTGTCGTTTTGTTGCAAGCTCTTTTCGCCCACCAGCGACTTGGGCTCTCCGCCAGGCACAAGTTCTTTGGGTCCTCCAGAGCCCACGGCCTTGCGTCTCGTGTGTCGCAAGTCGTCCAAGCCTATAGAACGTCGCGTGCTCGAGCCAGGGTTCCCGCTAGGTTGAACCGATTCATCATCGGGGGTGCTGCGCCGTGAAGGTGGTGTGCTGAAGCGCCGACGATCCGCTGACGAGGGCGGCAGCAGTTGCGTCTCGTCGCCACGCTCTGATGCGGAGTGCACTGAGTAGTAATCTTCGGACGCAGCGATAGATTGTCTGGAGTGCGAATGCAGGAGTCGCGGTTTGTATTCTGCGCCAGCGTTAGATTACATTGCTCTTCTTTATCGTCAGGAAATTTCCTGGGAACGCCCTGGTCGGGCGGGCGACGCGTGCGACGAGGCTGATTATTCAGCGCACGGGTTGTGTGGGCGCGTTCACCTACCTGAGGAATCTCGCAGCTCGATTCTTGAAGTCTCGGAAGTCAGGCTCATCTCTCGTGCGACAAACGCAAAATAAACAAGACGAGCATAAATCCCAGGACAGTACAGTAACGACAGGGAAGGAGCTCGAGAGGATTAGTGTTTTCGACGTTGTGGCCTTTTTGAACATAACGACGGCGCTGGACAGGTGAGGCTGAACACCGTGGTCAGGTGGCGGGGTGACCCGCCATCTTCAACACCACTTCTGATTCGTCCCCAACACCTCTCATCAACGCTCTTGTCCTCTGCAGCCAATTGCAAGTGTGCAGAATTCGTGCATGGACCTGGGCTACTTTGCGTCCTCGCCGTGCATTGCTTGTTTTCAACCCCAAGTGTCGCAGGTCCTTGTGTGCCACACTGCTTCGGTTCCACTTCCCCTTCCCGCGAGTCTTGCGAGCAATCCGCCTCCTCGTCATTGCCTTCTCCAATCCCTTACCTCCGTAGGCTCATCAGCAATAGTGGTAGCAGTAGGAGAAGAAGATGATGATGAGGATGATGAAGCATTCCGAAGTGGTAGAAGAAGTGAAGTACTGTTGCTGGCCGAAGTATCCTGCTGACTAGAACTAGTTCAGAGCCTCATCGCGCACGGGGCATCAGCTCACGATCTGTCGTGAAAGATTTTGCAAGTCCAGCCATCCAATCGTCGTAGCCCAGCTTGCTCCAGACGCTATTCTTCAGTCATTGTGATATCACAACTTGTCAAACACATCGCGCTGAGTCTATCCTGTGTCAAGAAACATAAGCAGGAAATGTTCTGAATTGGCTGGTTAAAATTCTCTCTGCTGCCGCACAACCAGCCCCCAGGTCTGTGGAGCTCGTGCGCGAAACACACAAGTTAAATATGCTTGGAAGTAAAATGTCTTTCAAAACTCTTATACTAGTCTATGTCTTCCCAAATCTCAAGGGATTCGAATCTGCCAACTTGAATTGATAGATGAGTCGCATACAATTGCAGGGCGGGCAGTAGGAACGCGGATAGTAGTTGACTTGGCTCAGATTATGGGACCGCTGCTTGCCTCGTTCGGCATCTCAGCAGACATGCAAACAACGGCATGTTCTCAAGAGTTATTCTACTAAAATTGCCCCGTTTGTATTATCTAAATTTTTGATGCTGAGTCGCAAGCGGCTTAAGACCCAGCCACTTGACCACTATTTCAACATCATGTCTCTCCTCTGATTTCTATCCGCACAGTGGCAACGCACCATTCTGGGTCTCTTAGACCAATGCACCACCGCGTCTTGACCTAGGACCCGTTCATGTTCTCTGCCGTTAAACCTCGTCTATGCGAAATAGGGAAAACGCTTCTATCGCACTGAACACCATAGCAGCTGGTCTGGTCAATGTGTTCTGTTCCAATTGACCAAATTTAGCGCACAGTTTGCCATTTACCATACGCTTGGGGGAATTTTACCCCCTGTCTCACCAGGCTCATCGAACTTAAATTCACCAGAATTTTCGAGGCCTTTGTCGTTTCTGGTAGCGGTGTCCCAGGTATAACCGTCTTCCTTAGCGTCGCCAACGTGAACTTGGGCATCCTCGACATCAGAGTCTCCCTCGTCGAAAATCACGCTGCCATCCGTAGGTTTGAAATCCTCGAGGAAGTCTGGAATCTCTTGATTCGTCTCCATTAAAATCTTGACTAAGTCAGGAGCGAGGTCGTCGTTGCGCTCGTTATAGAACGAAGTGGCGAGACCCAGATGCCCAAGGCGGCCAGTGCGGCCTATACGATGAACATACTCGTCAATACCTCCGTGGGAAGTTGACGGGAGGTCATAATTGATGACATGCAAGACGTTTGCAACGTCGATACCGCGGGCAGCCACACCCGTAGTAATCAGAATTGGAGTTGCGCCACTACGGAAGCCAGATATCGCATCTTCACGTTCATTTTGAGTCCGATCTGAGTGCAGAGCAGCACATGGCAAGTGCAGATTGAACAGAAAGTCATCGAGCTTGTCTGCGACCGACTTAGAATTCACGAAGATGATCGTACGACCAGGAGGGTGCGCAAATAGAGCATCCGATACCGCCTCAGTCTTGCGGTCATTATCAACCCAAATCACTTTTTGAGTTATGTTGGCATGAGCTGATCCGCAGCGACCAGCCTTGATACGAAGGTAATCTGATGCCATGAATTTCTTGGCGATTCCACGATATTTTGAGGGGAAGGTGGCCGAGAACATCATGAAGATATGATCAGAGTCTTCGTTCAAGTTCGCACCACTAAGAACGGTCTCAAGATCATCAGCCCAATCCTCATGCATCAGCTCGTCTGCTTCGTCAATGACAGTAAATCTAGTCAAGATGATATTAGTAGCAACTCATGCAACTCTGTGAGCGACTTACCGAACACGGTGCAGAGAAAGAACGCGAGGGTCCTTCAAAAAGTCCCTCAGACGACCAGGAGTGGAGACTAGGATGTCGCATCCTTTGAGGAGCTCCTCGCGCTGCTCAACCATTGGAGCGCCGCCATATACAATGCAAGGTCGAAGTCCGGCACGATAACACAAACAACGACATTCATCGAAGACTTGCCAAGCCAACTCGCGTGTTGGCAGGATGATGAGTACCAAAGGTTCAGCGCGAAAGATGTCAACTCGGGGATCGTACTGAGACGGGTTCCACTTCGGCGCGCAGATGCTGTGGGCTCTACCCATCAAGTGAGAAAAGATAGGACAAAGGTAAGCAACTGTCTTTCCGGAGCCAGTCTGAGCAGAGACGACAAGATCACGGAGCTGTAGGACAGCTGGGATGACATGCTTCTGAATTGCAGTAGGCTCGATGTAGTGCATGAGGCGGAGCGTCTCCATCATGACCGGATGCAGCCCCATCTCTTCGAACTTGACGAGGTTAGTGCTATGATGAGAGACGAGTGACTGAGCTCAACGTACGGTCTCGATTGGCTTAACCGGATTCTCGCCGATAATATCAATCTTCACGTTTTCGAGGATATCGATATTCTGGCCTTTCCCATAGGTGCGCTCGTCGGGAAACAATTCCTTCTCCAGCTCTGGGTGACGTGGGGCGAAGATGCCGAGATCACCAGTTGCTACCCAGTCGCAGCGCTTATATTTAGCAACTTTGCGATGGTTCTCATTCTGAGAGTAGTTGTACTCTACGCGAGCGCCGTAACCATGATCCCGAGCACGGGCAGAGGCATCCTCGTTGATCTGGGCGTGACTTTGGTTTCGAGAATCAGTATCAGAGTCTTTAAGGACAGAGCTCTTGAGAACAGAGCTCATGCCAGACATGTCAAACCCATCTTTCCATTCGTTGTCACACATGATTTGAGACTGATCAAAGTTTGTCAGTTTTTTTATTTATGGTAGTGTGTCCTCAAGTGTGAACTCGGGTTTTGAGAGCAACGACAAACCAATGGGAACAAAAGCACGAACAGGAGAGTGTGTCTCGCCGAAGAGAACAGCTTCGCATGGCAACGATCAGTCAAAGCCCTGGTTGCCACGATCGTGTTCAGTGGTTGAGCATGAACGATTGAGGGCAAAGCAGCGGGAACAAGAAGCAAGCAGTGTCAACATGTTCGGCAACGTACTGAGAATCGAGAAATGCTGGAGCAATTTCAAAGCAGCTTCGGAAGCACAACTCGTCCGTGGCAACTGAAATTCAAGCGCCCATGCAAGCCGGGGGATGAAGAGAGGAGAGCTTGATGCAAACGCAATCACGAAGGTGAATGCCACGACGTGCATGAGGAGGTCACGCGTCCAAGGCAACAGCCAAGTCACGTTCCTGCCACCGCTGAAAGCCGAAGATCAGGAAGGTGCCACCTTGTGGCAGAGCTACCATCCTTGTTGAGAAATCGAAGAAGGCGCGACCGAAGCTGCTGCAGCGCAGGTTTGAAACGGTCCTGCCCTTGCCTACAGTCGTGAAAGGCAGTCGCGGCTTTCCCAGGCTGTGCCAAGGAGTAATGGTTCTGTTGGCTTTACAATGCTGGTATTCCGTGGCTGCAAATGATGATTGCAAATGATGGTGGTCATGCCGGTTCAACATTAGATCACATCACCTACGTTCGACATTTCCGTTTCTTTTGTTACGTGATCCTCTCAGAAGCGAAGCTCTTGTCCTAGCAATGTACATGCTGACATCAACATCAAAGTATCCTCAACAAGGCATGGCTGTAGATCTACTTGTCTGTTACAATGTGAATATAATTTCTGCATGCGTCGTCCTCATTCGACTTGATCTCTCGTTTGTGTTCGTTGATTTTCGTGCTTCGATGTGCTTGTGTTGTTGGAGTCGTTGGCAGATATGAATCTCATTCTCTTTCAAAAAAAAAAAAAAAAAAAAGGTTACTTGCAGCAATCCACGTTAAAGGAATGAATGATTAACAAGTAGGTTTTAAATTACGAACATGAATAGTACCTGCACAACCTCTTGTGTATCTCCTATCCAATTTGGGCCAAGACACTTCTGTGGAACACATGTGAATTCGAGCAGGCCGAAAGGTGCTATAGTATTTGGAGCCGCTACGCCTCAAGCTACTTTCGTCGCAAGCTTCCTCCTGTCGTTAATAAAGACGTCTTGTGTGAGAAAAGAAGAGAATGGGCAACAAAAAAGAGCCCTGAATATACATGACCGTTCGCAAGCAGCGTCTCAAAATCAGGCCTGAGATGATATCAAAGTCCCCCCGACTACCTTCAAGAACCGCATTGAAGAGGAAGAGCAACGGCACTTTCACAACTCGAAACGTACTGGCTACCTTCAGATACGCATTGAAAAAGAAAGCCTGTAATGGCACGTACCAAATCAGTCCTTGCGTTGCACTTAATCAGTTGAAGCCCAGCGCAGCCTTGAAGTTACAATTCGGGAACAAAAGTACAGAGACAATCTGTCTCAGCCGATCAGCTAGCAATCCGACCAGCTGGTCTGTCGACGACGTCGAAACAAGCCTTGTGACCTGCAGAGTGTGGGTGTTCGAAGCTCCACTAAGTGAGAGATCCTTGGGCGCGCTAGGCAGAATTTGGTAGCCTCGACGCCATTGCCGTCATCGAGCAGCAGCTTAGGCTTGATTTCTTGCCATGGAAAGCAGGGAATTTAAATGTCTTCGAAGCTTGTTAAGCACATTCCCTTGCCTTTCCGATCCTATGGGTCTAACGTCCATACATGAACCAAAAAAATCCGCATCCTTCTGGTCAGCATGAACGACCCGGGAACAGATGAGCCTCTGCGCGAAGTCGCGGAGGAAATGGAGGAAAACCAGTATGAGGGAGAGGACAAGGAGGAGCAAGACGCCGAAGAAGACTTCTTAGATCCCAGGTGAGAATCTGCAGAACCAACCGTTGTACTTGACGCTTTGCTAAGAACGAATGCAGCCGTTGGTGGTTCACGTCTACGGCTTGCCCGCTCATCGCTGGCACATTTGGACCTATGGCAAGTGCATTTAGTATCTGCGCCCTCGTCGTGTATTGGCGAGAGTACATCCCCGAAGGAGGTACAGAAGCACACGGTGAACCCATTAAAGATCCAGCCTGGTGAGTACCATGGATTGATCAGATGCTGGTTCTGCTCTGACTGGTCAAGTCAGGCTGACTGCGTTAAACTCAATATCGCTTGTCCTGGCTTTGATTGCAAACATAGCGCTTCTCCTAAATATGACTCGGAGACTCAAGTTCGCAGTGGCACAGCCTATTACGATTGTTGGCTGGCTTTTGGCCTCTGCGCTATTGATTGCCCTAGTCTCGGTTGCTAGCACCCGCTCATTCCGCCTGGAACCGCCAGAGAGACATGCTCTCACCCAGGCCTACTATTATGCTATCATGGCCTCAGCTCTATACTTCATAGTTGCGTGCCTCATGGTCCTCACTGTTGTAGGAGCTCATCGGGGCCATTACGAGAAGGAGTTCCGTCTTACGCTTGTCCAGCGAACTCTCATGCTTCAAACCATTGCCTTCATGATGTACTTGCTCGTAGGAGCTTGTATCTTTAGTTACATTGAAGACTGGAAGTTCCTTGATTCTGTATATTGGGCTGACTTCACACTGCTCACTGTCGGCATCGGCGATGACTTTACTCCCAAGACTCATTTAGGACGATCGCTTCTCTTTCCGTACGCTGTTGGCGGTATTGTCACCATCGGTCTAGTTATCGGCTCAATTAGATCTTTGATCCTTGAACGAGGAAAGGCCAAAATGACGGCACGAATGACGGAGAAAAAGAGAGAGAAGGTTCTAAACACCGTTAACTTGGACAAGAGGACGATCAAGATCAGCACGTTCAAGACGATCTCGTTCTCGCAGAAAGGCTTGTCCGAAGATCAGCGACGCGAGCAAGAGTTTAACATCATGCGAAAGATTCAAGCCGACGCGTCATCAAATCGCAAGTGGATGGCTCTGGGGCTTTCCACAGTTGCAGCAATGACTCTTTGGCTTGTAGGTGCCGTCGTCTTCCAAATTGCTGAACGAAAGCAAGGATGGTCGTATTTTGTTGCCTTGTACTTTTCATACACTAGTTTGCTCACGATCGGATACGGAGATTTGCAGCCAACTTCAAATTCTGGCAAGCCTTTCTTTGTCTTTTGGTCACTGCTCGCTGTTCCGACCCTTACAGTACTGATCAGCAACATGGGAGATACAGTTGTTAAAGCAATCGCCGACGTAGTGGACTGGACAGGAACCCTAACAATAATGCCAGGTGAGAATGGGGCTAAAGCGGCGTGGCGTTCAGCAATACAGGGGCTTGCCCGGAAGGTTCACAACAATGAATGGGAGACTGCAGTACCTGGGAAAGCCCTTCCCAAAAAAGGTGGAGATCAGTCCGATGAGAGTCAAAAGCGTAGTGTGCAGGCGCATGCAATGGCTCGATTATCGCAATACATCGAGGAGGAAGAACTTAGGCATGCAAGAGAAGCAGGTAGGCATGGTGATCTTACCGAACGTGACAGACATCTCTACCATTATGTCCTGTCAAAAGAAATAAGGCAACTGATGAAGGATATCCAAGCAACACCTCCTAAGCAGTACTCGTACCATGACTGGGCGTGGTATCTGAAGCTACTTGGCCAAGACGAAGATGATAGAAAATATCACCGGGATCCTCCCGTTTTGCCAGATCAGAAAAGAGCGGATGCAAAGAACGAATCAGAGTACCTTGGCCAAGGAATGGGTCCTAATGGTGATCTCAGCTGGTCCTGGCTGGGTACCAGGAGTCCTCTCATGGGCAACAAGAGCGAAGCTGAGTGGCTCTTGGAGAAGCTCAGTGAGGCTTTGGAGCTTGAATTGTACGAAATGCATTCTGGCAGGAGGTGTCGACACAAACCCCCAATTTCGTTCCAGGACGTTCTCGACAAGGAGAAAGAGCGGAAACGTTCAATCGGCTCCGAAAAAGTGAATGCAGCTGCAGAGGAAGTTGCGGCAGAAGACGAAACGAAAAGATCCGCGAGCAGCTCAAAAGATTCAGATGAACAAAATCGTTAGTTGATTGACGACATGACGAGATTGGGGAAAAAAAAGAATAAGGAGAGTTAGCACGCATTACAGGGAAAGTCAACAGAAATATCAGAATGATTGCTCACGAACGGCATTGCTTTGACTAGGATACCCGCTGTGTTGCCAGCACCTGTATTTTAGTTCTATAAGAACGACACAAAAAGCTTTTGATCTTACAATACTCTCGAGGCAACGGTTGAGGACAGGGGAAAAAAATTTCCATGTTTTTGGACACAACTTATATGTTTAATAAATGTGACTATACCCTTTCGTCGTTGACTGCGCCCCTCTCTCATGGCGCGGATGAGTGTCAAATAGCGATAGGCCACCATCCATGATAACTTTCACGTCAGCCCTGCTCAACTCGTTATTGAGCCGTCGTTGAAAGGCCTTGGTAATTTCCCTTCTTTTTTTTTCTCCTCCCAAGGCTTGCTGAAGTTTTAAAACTTCAGAGACGCGGTTGAATTGTCTTGCCTCAGATCATCACGCTTCATGTCTGGAGCTTGTAGCTGACTTCCCACATGGCTTGCGGAGTCTTCTGGGAAGATGTCATCTGATTTTGCAATGGCGCACAAAGGTGAAAGGTTGCTAGGTTGGTACGTACGTGACTCTTTCAGACTCCAAGAGGCGTCTGTCGAAGGGCTTCCCGCTCCGAAGTAAGGATAATTGCTGACATCAAGCTTAGGGCCCTTTTGGTCTATTATCACTGTGTTTACAGATTGAACCGTTCCGCCTACAATTGATGTAGATTGCCGAAGGTCGGCGAGGCCCATGTTTGGTGCTGCTCCTAATAATCGGAACTTTCTGTTATAGAACCAACATATGAAAGATAGCGCGGTGAATACCGTACCAGCACCTACTGCTACGGCAATGCCAAAAGTATGCCAGACCTCCGCATTTCGCACGACACTGGAGGTAGATGGCAGCGTGGTCGGTATTGTCGTGCTTGAAGGTGTTGATACCAAACTTGAAGTTGGTGGGAGATCATCGAAAACAAGGGAGGACGTAGACTGCGGCGTGTAGCCTGGCATCGGAATCGGCACGACCCTTGCGAAATTGCCGTCGACGAGATTGACGAAGCTATCATTCAGTGTCAAGCCCGAGAGGTTCGCCAGGTTTATGTTCCAACCAAAGGTTCGAATGTTGGAGTTGTTCAAGGCTAAGAAGGTGGAAGGTACATTCCGGAGGCTCCAGAGATTGTCCAGGTTCGACACGTTAGTGATGTGTTCTAAGACAATGATTGTATCTGCGGTAGCCATAATTTTCCCCGGAAACGGAGTCCTGAAAGACTGGCTGTCAAAGAATGTGAGGGAATGGTGGGATCAAAGTAAAGCGAAGAGCTCAAGAACAAATGCAGTGCTAGAGTGGATGCCGATAATATCATGTATTCTCGGTTGTCTTTACAAAAATCTTGCGTGCCATGCGGTCAAGAATTCTACTTTGGCCATAACTAACTTCATGACCAAAAAACTAAACAGTCAAAGGAGGCAGTAAATTTGCAGCATCGTACGTGCTGTTATTGACTATTCAAAACTTGAATCCATGTACGATGCAGAAAATATCACAGTCACAAGGTTCCCCCTTTCAAGGCCCAAAACCTAGTGAACGCCAAATCTGCATATCAATAAACAATAGTCATCATAACATCTCTCAATCATCTCATGAGCACCAGGTCAGTTATAGAATTCTACTGTCCTGGGATAAAGCTCCATCCTCCATCTCTCATCAGCCTTTCCCTTGCCTCTCGATCTCTCTGCCTCTCCTCCTCTGTTAGCCGATCGGCCCCGCTCCAATTTGCACTACTCGTTCGTTCCCTAAACTTCTTCTGACGTTCCTTATTCCTGAACACTTCTTCCATTCTCAACGGAGCTATAGGACCGAAAACAGATTGTGGATCCACAAGCTGTTGCTCCGTCAACAATTGTCTCAGTGCTGGAGACTCGGTCCAAGAAGGCGCTTGGAATTCGTTTTCTGAGTCCTCGTCTTCGGAGTCCGTGGCAATTTCTGGTAGATGGATGGATTCAGGATTCGGGTAGTGAGGCGACGACTTAGCTGCTGACACAGGATTGGATTTCATGCCATGCGCGGTGGAAATGGGCCGTCCAGGTGTCTTGTGCATGTTGGTTGTGCTAGCTGTTGCAACTTGACTGGAATCCGCGAAGGGAGGACGGACATTTGCAAACTTGGACATGTCGTTCGGTTTACCATGCATAATCTGATGCTGTCCGGTGACAGTCTTAATGAACATTGATGGCGCATGTTGAGCAGGAGCAGGGGCAGCTCCATAGCCGTGAGGGAATTTGTTGACCTTGCCCATGTTTGATTGACGTACAGGCGGACCAGCCATGACTGAGCGGCGAGGCTCAGTAGGCTCCTCCTCGTCGTCAATGGTCTTTCTCCGCTTTGCGTCATGTTGCTGATATGAAGCTGGATTTCTTTGAATGGCTGGACGTTGGTGCTGTTCATCCTCTTCAGCGAGAGCCCGCTTAGGCTTGACAGGGTTGACCTGCACAGGTGGACGGCCGTCGTGGTGCATCATACGTGATATAGGACGTGCGCCACTCATGTCTGCTCGAGGCTGAGGAGCGTTTTGTGCCTTCTCCTGCTTCAGAGCATAAGCAAAGCCTTCTTGCTGAGCGCGTTGTTGCTCACGGCGTTGCTGTTCAAGGCGTTGTTGCTCGAGGCGTTGCTGTTCAATTCTCTGTTGTTCAAGACGCTCTTGTTCAAGCCGTTTCTGTTCTGCAGCCTGACGTTCTGCAGCTGCTCGCTTGGCCTCTTCTCGTTTCTGTAACTCAGCCTGTCGACGACGTTGCTCTGCACGACGCTCTTCTTCAACTCGCCGTCTCTCTTCTTCTTGTTTTTGCCTTTCTTGCTCAAGTTTACGACGTTCTTCATCCTGTTTTGCCTGTCGTCGCTGCTCAATTTCGCGTTGTCGATCTGCCTTACGCTGCGCTGCCTTAGCATCGGCTTCCTTCTTCTTAGCTGCAGCGTCCAGCGCCTTCTTAGCAGCCGCACTAGGGTTTCCTGTACGCAGGTTGCCGGTTGATGTCGACGAATGCAAAGATGTGGTCGAAGCCTTGGAAGTAATGGCGGGCTTGGGCGGTGGTGGTGGTGGCAAAGACTCGTGGAGAGACTGGGAAAGTGCAGCCGTTGATGGTCCAGGAACTGGTCGGTGGCCGAGCTGAGAGGGTACATGCATGCGAATCGTGACCGGGGCTGGTTTTACCTTGGTAGCAGCCTCTTTTGTGGGCTTCGCGATGCGACGAGGATCACGCAGGCGCTGGGGCTGACCCGTTGGAAGCATGCTCTTAGGTGGTGGTGGGGGAGGCATTTCATCCCCAGAGTCAGCTTCCGTAGTGGCTTTGCTTCGCTCCGATTCAGCGCGACTAGGAGGTGCTCGTGGTTGCGATGCAATTGTTTCTTTGGAAGGAGACTGCAGTTTGTTTGCATGAGCGGCCGCTTTCTGGCGTTCCTTCTCGCGTATCTTCTGAAGTTCATCCTCCATCTTCTGGATCTGCTTGGCTTCATTATCCTTTCGCTTCTGCTCCTTCTCGGAGGAGCTACGCGTCCGCCTACCCTCAGTTGATGCTGTCGCTGCGCTGACAACACTTTCGGCGGAAATAACACGGCTTTGCGGAAGACTTGGGTACGCCACGTCATTGTCAAACACGTGTTCTTCTGTAGGCGCATGTCTCGCTTTTGGGGCTGGGGAAAGGGCCTCCATCTTTGCCTGAGCACTGACTCCTGCACTGCTGGCAAAGATGCCTTTCGCAGAGCGAAAGGCCGAGTAGAGCTTTGCTTTCGTCGCACTGACAGCACCATCGAAGTTTCCTCTCTTCGGAGAACCGATGGGGGTGGTTGAATTATTAGCCGATGGCACATTTGGGTTTGAGACTGAGATCGCTTTTTGGTGTTCAGCCGAAGGAGCCATAATCGCCTTGGTAGGTGATTCAATGATTGAGGAGGAAGCGGCCTTCTTGTGTCCAAACGGCAATTTCGGTCGCGTAGGTGACATCTTCCTCTTTGGTGAGTCTGGTTGCGCCAACAAAACATCATTTGCACTGTTTGTACGTTCTACTGACTCAGCAGTTTGAGTTCTAGAAAGATCAGGTCGCAGAGCATCCTTCTGCGTCACAGACTGTATGGGTGCAATCCAATCATCTTCATCATCTTCTGCTGCTGCTGCAGAAGAGGAAGCGACTTCGAGCCGCGAGGTAGGAGCAGGCGCCGTAGTCGGCCTAGCATTTTCGTTCCCTTCAAATTTATCAATTTGAACCCTTTCCAATTGGGGGTAGAGTGGCTGCGTTGTAGACGCATTAAGGTTAGGTATTGACTTGGACGTGCGCATATCTCGTGACTGCCCCAACATATTGATGCGATTTCGCAGCTCCTGAGTTGTGGAGTGATTATGGTTTTTGGTAGTCTCTGAGTCTTCACGCCCAAGAGGCGGTTTTGGGAGAGCGTCTATGTCCATAGTATCTGCATCGTCATGCGCGTGTGACGCTTGCTGAAGACCGCCTAAGCTCTTGCCACCTGTAAAACGACCCAGAAAACTCGAACGTGCCTGGTTTAGGACTGAGGAACGCGCCCCTATACTCTTCTTTTGCGCCAACGGTTCTCGTGACGGAAGAGATGAGAAGGTGAAACTACTCTTCCGTAAAAGCGGTTTGATGGGGCTTGACGCATCTGATGGCGAACGAACTTCGTCAACATCCATGTTCTCGGCACTGTCGTCGGCTGTCTGTTGAGTTGCTGAGATTATATCCACAACTGGCTGGATAGCTGTGTCTGGCTTAAGCTCCTCTACAGGCTCTGGTACTTCATCAGCTACGGTGGAGCCGTCATCATCACGCAAATTTTCTTTCGAGCCCGTTCCGCTCGCATCTTCGCGTGCCGAGACAAATGTCTCCTCTGTAGTCCTTCGTTCACCGATTGAAGAACCAGGTCGTTCTGGTTCGACGGGAACCTGCGGTGTTGCTTTCTTTGGGCTTTGCGCACCGTGTGTTGGTGACTGTAAGCGATCCACTTCCATTTCATCATCTGTAATGCCATGATAGCCGGAATCCCAGTTCTCCTTGTTTCGCAACAGAGGCTGCTTTGGAGGTGATGGGGCAGACAGTGGGTGTTTCTCGACGTGGTTTTCATCCTGCTGTTGCTGAATTTGTGCGACCTGTTTGTAAAACTGAGTTTTGGTTGGGCTTGTTGAGGTTTGCGCGTTTGGTGCAAAGATGTCAGTCAATGGCTATGAGAAAATTTTAGCGTTTACTTAGGCAATGGATCATATCTATCACATACGGCGCGTTCACCCTGTGCATTCCGCTTTCGTGCAGTCCGTGGAGTCTTGCCGCGCAACTTCCCAGGCGTTTTGAAGATATCTGTCACGTTCCTAGAGGAGATTAGTTATTTTTATCATGCGACATATGTGGCAGAATGTTTGCCTGCAATAACATACAGATTGCTTGCCGAAAAGATGTCCGACATGTGTTCGTTCAGCCACTCCATCTCGTTTCGTACTGAATAGCTAAATTCTTCCGCCTCCATCTCGACAAGCTCGTTGGCTTGTCGCCTCTCTTGTATGAGCCATGGCGCGCTGCCTACAGGAATCTTCATCCGTGTTGTTGCCATCATGCGTGGCTTTGCTGGAAGCTGTGATGAGGTTCTGACGGAGATGACAACAACGGTTCCCGACGCGTTCGACGGCTCGCCAACGATTCCAAAAGGTCACCTGAATCGTACTAAGCCGTGGCTGATAGCTGCTAAGGGTTCATCTCCAGTTTACGAGCGCGAGGAATGCTTCTAGGCGTGAAGACTTGAGCTGGAAGCTGGGATGTGGGAGATCGAGGGACACGCTTGGACGAGGTTTGTTTGGGTTGGTCCGAGCTTCGGAATGCAGTCAGAATCCACTTTACCGCATCGCGTTCTGGACTCAAACGCCGCCTCACCTGATCAAACTAAGCCGTTTTGGGATTTGCCGGGTCATAGCCGCAGCCAGTGAGTCCGGGTCATCTCGGTAATATGTGGACTCTTCTTGGGGCCAGGCTATATAGCCGGCCATTACGTATTTAACGAGATCCAGCGAAGAGAAGCAAAACCTGAGCTGCGGTTCGAAGGATTTACGCCGCGTTTTGAGATCCTAACGATTTGGCATTGGACTCCATGGCGCTGCCTGCAAGATCAGTGGCACGCGTATGCGCAAGCCTCCTCAAGTCCGGCTCCTCGTGGAGTCAATTGCAAAGGTCGAAGCAAACTTCAAAGAGATGCTTCTCAGCCTCCTCAAGGAATCGGATCATGGAGCTGTCCGGCTTCACAGATACACAATTGTCTGTCCGAGAAGCCATATTCAAAATATGTTCTCGATTCCCAGACGACTACTGGATGGAGCATGATCAGAGTGGGGAATATCCACACGAACTCCATGCAGCATTGGCAAAGGATGGATGGATCGGGATTGCGCTTCCAGAAGAGCTTGGAGGCGCAGGATTAGGGATACAAGATGCCACAATGATGCTACACACGATCGCCGAGAGCGGGGCTGGCATCGCAGGTGCACAGAGCATACACGCTAATGTATACGCCACACAAGTATGTCGATCTGTCTGAGATGTAGCTTTTAATAGGATTCTAATAAAATTCTACAAGCCTGTAGCAAGATATGCTACTCCAGAACAACGAGAGCGAATGCTTCCTCGCCTCATCAAAGGGGAATGGCGCGCGTGTTTCGGTGTTACAGAACCGAATACTGGTCTTGAGACGCTCAAACTCAAAACATTTGCCCGCAAGGAAGGAGACTACTACTACATCACTGGTCAAAAGATCTGGATATCCTCCGCCCAAGTGGCCTCCAAGATGATCTTGTTAGCACGAACGACGCCCCTCGAGGATGTAAAACGGCCATCAGAGGGGCTATCGGTGTTCTACATCGATTTCGACAAATCAGCCCCCGGTCTGGAATTAAAGAAGATCAAGAAGATGGGAGGACGAGCCATTGATGCAAATGAGGTTTTCTTTGAAAACTATAAGATTCCCGCCGACACTTTGATTGGAAAGGAGGGTCAGGGCTTCAGAATCATCTTGCATGGAATGAATGCAGAGAGATGCCTCCTCGCTGGTGAAGCACTAGGTATCGGTTACGCAGCAATCACAAAGGCAGCCAAATACGCAAAAGAACGCATCGTATTTAACAGGCCAATTGGCATGAATCAGGGTATCCAACACCCGCTTGCAGCAGCGTATATGAATCTTGAAGCAGCAAAGTTGGCGACATACCACGCAGCGAAACTTTATGATCAGAGTAAGGAAGATTCAAGTATAACGCAGCATGCCGTTGGCGTAGCGTGTAATTCAGCGAAGTATCTTGCAGCTGAGGCAGCATTCACAGCCTGCGAAAGGGCAGTGTTGGCTCATGGTGGCATGGGATATGCGCAGGAATACCATGTCGAGAGGTACCTGAGGGAGTGTTTGGTACCTAGAATAGCTCCCGTCAGCCGAGTAAGTGACTTTTTTTCGACGCTTCTCTACAACGACTACATACAGCCACTAATATCTGATGGAAAGGAAATGATACTGAACTTCATCAGCGAGAAGGCCTTGGGTCTGCCAAGGAGTTACTAGCTTCATGTCTCGGCATTGATTGTACATATACACCCCAGCATCTGGAGCTTGGCTTTGCGGAAGATCGGTTTGCCCATATTTTCATGCTACAGCATGGAAAAATATTGCCTCGGCCTTGTGCATTCATTTTGGATCATAGCTTACCATGAAAAAGACTCGAGAGCGTATCGACGAAACGTGCGATTTGCTGTCGCAGAAATTCGTGATAGTACTTAACTGACTAAAAAAAGAAGAATTTTAGAATCAAATAGCATGCCTTGGCTGTCGTTCAGTGAGATACCCGATCAAGGAAAATCTTCTAAGCCGATCATGTCCACCTCACGCAGTCCGAACTTTAACTAGTTGGCAATAACACAAATTCTTATAAACGTGCTTTCCCGAGTCGCACCACTCACATAACCATATCCTGAAAGCAACGTTATCTCATTTTCTTCCGTCTCAAGAGTACGTCGCTACCAGGCTGGAATTAATATTAACGTGGCACAATCCCAAACTGCACACTCGTTTTTACTCATTTCGTGAGAGAATACGGTTCAGTAGCAGCGTGTCGTAACTTGTGTTAGTCAGGTACAATGCAAACACACAAATGAAAGAAAACAATTGTTTTCTTTGTAGTTAGCATGTAGCCTACCACCATATTTTTGATATCATTCTAGTTTTTACTTTGATGCCTTCCCATCCGGACACTGCAACAATGGCAGCTCGGTGAGTGCTGACAAAATGGGCTTGTCGCAGACCGATGGCATAGAGCTTTCGTGAACCAGCAAGTTCTCCTGCTATTAAGATTTGCAACTTTTGGTCGATAAAGGGGAGAAGAGAAGATCTCCGACGGCTGGCTCGTTGTCTTGACCGAGCCACTAGAATAGATCGAATCAGGCGATCACTCCGCCACTCAGGCAGCTAAGGCTGCACCTAGCGGACTCAGTGGGGCACTCATGTTAGAACTTTAGAACTGGTTCTGCTCGACCGAGCTCGAACTTTTTATGCACGAGAAAACATAGCCTTGTCCATACTCACCCTTCTGAGCGCAATGGGTCGAAACAAGTTCCGAGGCAATGTAAGTTATTTGACTGTGGTTTTTGGACTCAAAGTCTTGACTGACTCGACCGTCAGAAACACGGTGGCGGAGGTGGAAGAGGTAGGATTTTCACCCCATTTTGTGTTTCGATCCATTGATCATCTTTAGGTAGCGGAAGAGACACGCGGGCGCCATACGCGAGCTACGATGAGGTCAAGAAGAGCAATGAGCTGTTTGAACGATACTACAACGAGCTCAACCTAGTCCCGGATGAGGACGAGCGGAAAGAATTTTGGGCGGCAATGCGCCGCGAACTACCAAACAGCTTCCGCTTCACAGGTAGTAAAGGGTTGGTTATTTCGATCTGAGAATATTTGCGGCTTTTCTTCTAAAACTGTCAGGCATGCCCTTGCTGTGCAGCAACGGCTCATTGATCATTACATCCCTCAGATCATCAATGTCAAACACGAAGGCAAAGCCGTTGACCCTCCAAAACCTGTTGAGTGGTATCCGGAGAAGCTTGCTTGGTCGATGACTACGCCCAAAAATGTTGTCCGCAAGTTTCCCCCCTTCGCTTCCTTCCAGAAATTTTTGGTCTCCGAGACGTCGGTTGGGAACATTAGCAGGCAAGAGATTGTGAGCATGATTCCGCCTTTACTACTTGACGTCAAACCGGGCATGACTGTCTTGGACATGTGTGCTGCTCCAGGAAGCAAGTCAGCGCAGCTCATTGAGCTTATTCATGCAGGCGAAGAGGCAAGGATTCGCAAAGTTGTGCAGAAGATCGCGCAAGAGCAGGGCAGGGAAGCGAGTCCTGGAGGTATTGAGGTCAAGGCCGAAGAAGGCGATACCAGAGCGGACGATGACTGGTCCGACGATGGTAGAGCTACCGGCCTGCTTGTTGCGAATGATCGAGAATACAGACGCGCACAGATGTTGGTTCACCAGGTGAAAAGATTAAATTCGCCGAACATCATTGTCACAAATCATGATGCAACACAATTCCCGTCGATACGCATACCTTCCAATGGCCCACCAAGGTACCTAAAGTTCGACCGTATATTAGCCGATGTTCCATGCTCGGGAGATGGAACGGTCAGAAAAAGCCCAAATATCTGGAAGGATTGGCTTCCCGGATCTGGGCTTGGGTTGCACGTAACGCAAGTTCGTATCTTGGTACGCGCGTTACAAATGTTGAAGGTCGGTGGTCGAGTTGTCTATTCTACCTGCAGTCTGAACCCTGTGGAGAACGAGGCAGTGATCTCTGCCGCGATCGACCGGTGTGGTGGTAGTGAAAAAGTCAGAATCGTAGATTGCTCAAATGAGCTCCCGGGCCTGAAGAGGGCACCTGGCCTAAAGTCATGGAAGATTGTTGATAAAAAGGGACAAATATGGTCATCATGGGAAGAGTACGACGAGGCAACGAAGGATGAGGGTCTAGATGAGAAGATGAAACTTGTAAGAGGCATGTTCCCACTCCCTTCCACGACCGAGGCAGATGCTCTCCCGCTGGATCGATGTATCCGTGTATACCCCCATTTCCAGGATACAGGAGGGTTCTTCATCACGGCTCTTGAAAAGCTGTCTGAAATTCGAGCAAGACCAGAGAACGCGAAACCAGAGAATTTGCCGAATGCGAAGCACCCGGCAGCTCCCAAAGTCGAAGTCAATAATGCCAACAAGCCTACAAATGCCAATGGGGAAGGCAATGCTGAGGAGAATGCAGCGTCTCGCAAACGGGAAAGAGAGGAGGACGCTGAGCTGCCGTCAAGTCCGAAGAAGCAAAGAGTTGAGAGCGATGTGACTATGACTGATACGCCAGCGCCTGCGTCCTCGGAGGCAACCCCGAAACAAGATGATTATGCAGCTCCCAAGGATTCGGGCCCCCCTGCTGGCAAGAAGAAGGGCGATCAACCATTCGAAGAACCTTACAAATACCTGAACCCAGAACATCCTGAATTGGTTAAGATCTACAACTTCTATGAGATCTCGCCTCGATTTCCAAAAACCCGGTATATGGTTCGCAACGCTACCGGCGAGCCGGTAAAGGCGATTTACTATACTTCGGAGCGTGTGCGTGATATCCTTGTTTGCAATGAAGGACAAGGCATTAAATTCGTCCAAGCCGGGGTAAAGATGTTCATGAAGCAAGATGCCCAAGGGCAGGACATTTGCAGATGGCGAATCCAATCGGAAGGCATACCAATTCTTGAGCCTTGGGTTGGTGAGAGCAGAGTGGTACGGTTATACAAACGCGAGACTTTGCGCAAGCTGCTCATCGAGATGTTTCCGCGAGTTGGAAACGGCGACTGGCGTAAGTTCAATGAGATCGGGGAGTGGATTCGAGATGTTAGCATGGGTTGCTGCGTTTTAAGAGTTGAACCTAGCGATGCAGAAGACGGTTTCAAGTAAGTCATGTCGCCAAAATTTTGACATCCGCTTGAACTTCCAAGTGCTAATATCACAGCTAGGGAGCGAACCGTTCTCCCGCTATGGCGTAGCATCAATTCGATCAATCTCATGCTTCCCAAGGAAGAACGTAAAGCAATGCTCTTGCGGCTCTTCAACGACGAATCAGAGTTAATTGATCATTCCAAGGACCGTGAACGAATTGCTGTGGTCAAGAATGGATCAGAGAGTGAGAATGGCGTCGAGGTTATTGATCACCAGTCAGCTCATCAGGTTAATGGAGATGATGCAAAGCCAGAGCCTGATCGGGAAGCTTTCGAGTCACAGGAAGCGAATGGAGTAGAAACGCCTGGCGACGAGTAATGAATGAAATGCATGGTTGGTTAATTGTCCTAGGATCTCAGCACGACGTGCTTTGCAGCGCAGTCACACAATTTTTTAGAGATGATGAGTAAACAGCTGGAATCGTTTACGAAGTGGATATCATAACAGGATGCGGGGCGAGGTCTTAGATCTGTAAATCAGTCAAAAACTGCGTGCATTATTCAGTCATATCTGGTTCTAGAAGTGATGCTGGCGATCATCACAGTTCTCTACAAGGTACGATCGCTACTAATGCAAACAAGATCATTTGCACGTGGCCATCTAGGATTCCAAATTGAATCCATTGATCTGACGTTCTGGACAGGCAACAGGTCCGATAGGACGGGTGTCGGAAATGCTCGGCAACTGTGTATAGTAATCTGCGCAGGGTACGAGTACAAGCACGTCTGGAGATACTTTAATCCAACGACATCCTTTGTGCTCTTCTGGAGTATTAAAATTTTTTTGTCAAAGCCTTTTCATCGTGGTGCTCCCTTACCACGAAGGTGTTTTGCCGCACACCGCCGCTGTTAGTCTCAAGATAACGCTGCTAGTTCTTGGCCACCATGTTAATAATTGTTTGAGTAGAGTGCAACCCTCGTCGTCCCAAATGCTGACCCCCCTCGCACAAGAAGATCGGTTGGGGGCGCCTTGTCTAGTGTGAGAGAAATCCGGGGCGATCAATCGATGATCCTCGACGCTCACTGCATTTCCTACAGGTGCAGGTTTTGTGCAAGCTACCGCGGTCTAATGGATGCGATAACAGTGGACTGGATAGTCGTTTACGGATAATGATGCCCCGTCATCTCACAAGATTGATACAAATGATCGGGCCAACGAAAAGTGCCAACACCAATGAGCAGGCCATGTCGCAGACCAGCCGTCGGATATCGCACCACGCGTGGAGCTTCGAGACAACCCGTATCGGTCCTGCCGAAAATGCACCTGCACAGCGAGCGAGCTAAATTTAAAACTAATGCGCCTGCTCTCAACAATGTGAGCGACAGCATCGACGGGATGGAAACCGCTTTCGGTCGAGCCGCGGTAGATTTCCAACAGCACAGATACGCTTACCCCGCAAGGTCACGCGAAAATGCGGATGCTGGGGAGATTTAGGCCCATGGCACGAGCCCGATTGTGGGGTTGGCCAAGCAGTCTTGATGGAGCCAACCCCGGATTGCGCAGTAGGAGAAGCTGTTCTAAGATCCTTGGCGGACAGCTTAAGAGACTTCGGCAATTGTTTTCACTGAGCCATTATCGAACCACGCTCATATTTCACTGGCTCGTATCAAGGGCCGGGACGCGGCCATATTCAGGATCCGCTGTGTTCTGGAGGCAGCCAAGATGCAACTATTCAGTAGACCATGGAGACAGTTCTCTTGGCAATGCAATTTGCCTTCGCAGGCACAACGGGGATATTCACCTCATGGGACTAGCTCAGCCTGTTCTCGACGAGAAATAGCTTGGCAACCAAGAACGTGGAAAGCAGGTGGATCACAAAAGGGAATCTGATCAGCCGCGGACTAATATTTGGACGAGATCCACGCGCACATAAAAGTTTCGCGACCGCGGTCTCCTTGCCTCTGAATCCAACCGCAACCTTCTGCTTTGTGTCTCTGTCGTGCCTGAATTTGGTATCATCACAATGTCGACGGGCGTAGACATGGAGAAGTCCGGTGTTGAGCACCTGGATCGTTCTCTTTCCAAAGACATCACCAGGAATACCAGCGAGGAAAACATCCTTGCCGAGTTTACTCAGGAGGAGATCCAGAAAGTCAAGCATCGCGTCGACAGACGTCTTGTCACAACGGTTGGCTTCATGTACTGCATCTCTCTCATGGACAGAACCAACCTTTCTGCTGCCGCTATCGCGGGCATGACTGCGGAGTTGAAGCTCAACGTTCTGATGGGAGGAGTCTCGCGCTACTCTGTCGTCACTCTGGTCTTCTTCGCAACCTACATCGTCTTCCAGTTCCCATCCACCGTCGTTATCCGTTATCTGGGACCACGAAATCATCTCGCCGGTATCACCGTAGGATGGGGTGCGGTCATGATTGGTAAGTAATGGAACGAGCCCTGCCCGAAATCTCTGATCCGATTCGGTTGACTCAGCGTTACTCTCCCTGTGTGATGTTGTGCCTACACGCTCGTGCTGACACGTCGCGTAGGTATGGGATTTGTCAAAGACTACCACAGCTTGGCGGCTCTTCGTGTCATTCTCGGAATACTGGAAGCTGGGTTTTTCCCTGGCTGCGTCTACTTGCTTAGGTAAATACACGCCCTAAGACGAACCCTGTTTCCCTTCGAAAAAACGCGACTGACCAGTGCAGCACCTGGTATACCCGATACGATATGCACAAACGCTACAGCGTCTTCTACTTCATCGGCTCGCTTGCGTCTGCTTGTGCGGGCATCTTAGCATACGGTTTGATGCAAATGGACGGTCTCGAGGGATACAGAGGCTGGCGGTGGATCTTCATCATCGAGGGTGTTCTCACATGCGTCATTGGCATTTTGGGCTACTTCCTCATTGTCGGCTTTCCAGACGACGCTCACAAGAACTGGCACTTCTTGAATGAGCGCGAAACCAAGATGGTCATGGCTCGCGTCGACCAAGATCGTGGCGATGCTCACGGCGAACCTTTCAACTGGAAGAAGTTCCTCGGCGCTGGCCTGGACCTCAAAATCTGGGGATTCGCATGGATCTTCGGCATGACCACCACAGTCACCTATGCGCTGGCTTACTTCTTGCCCATCATCCTTCGCATTGGGATGGGTTTCTCTGTCGGCAAGTCACAATGTCTGGTGGCCCCGCCGTACGGAGCCGCGGGCATCTGGATGTAAGTGAACCCACCTTTCTTTCTTTTGTTTACGTATCTCAAGAGCCTGAGCGGCCGTCGAACAACTAAGTTTCTTGTCGAGCTTCAAAGGATGGGTGCTGCCCGGTACTAATCATGGTTTAGGTATACCACAGGCTACATTGGTGACAAGTACCACATACGCGGACCGATCATCTTGTTGAACTCCGTCATCGCCATTGTCGGACTTCCATTGATTGGCTGGGTCGAAAATGTTGGCGTTCGATACTTCGGTGTGTTCCTTGTCTGTATGGGCGCCAATGCCAACGTGCCTGCTTGCATGACCTATCAAGCCAACAGTACGGATCTTCCTCAGATCTTTATTTAGGTGCAGCCCATGCTGATGTTTCTCACAGATATCCGAGGTCACTGGAAGAGAGCGTTCTGCAGTGCAACCCTTGTAGGTTTTGGCGGTGTTGGTGGTATCATTGGGTCACTTGTGTTTAGGGAGCAAGATTCTCCCGGCTATCGTCCGGGCTTGTGGGCCTGTGTCACGTCGCAGCTCATCATCATTGCCATTGTCATAGCCTTGACCATCAAGTTCAAGATTGACAACCGTAAGGTTGAACGTGGTGAGCTGAAGATTGAAGATAGCGAGGCCGGATTCAAGTACACTATTTAAAAGTATCGGGCTTTTGTTTACGAATAAACAATGTATGCTACGGGCTGAGAAATTGGGAACGGAAACGCTTCATTGAACCAAAGGTTTTTGGCGCAAGTTATCGCTTGCTTTCATCATTTCGATGCACAGAAATTTTACGACATGCCGGTGCTCTGCTGATCTCTGCCGATCTCTGCCTGTTTCAGGCCGTCAGCGAACCGTTTGAGCCTCAAAACAGCGACGACTCTGGTCAAAACACATTCTAATCTGTGGGGAACCTTGCCAGAGGATCGAGTTGCAAATGCATGCGGTCGGTAGCGACTGTGGCAGCCGGACGCGCTAGCCCATGTCGGGCTTAGCGCTTGTCCTTCCAGCCACCGTCTCCGCATGCTACCAGCCTCTGGCCACCACGCACATTTCTCCGCGATCCAGTCGTCGAACTTCGCATCCTCTAGGAACCCATCTCGCGGGCTGGTACGTGCATATGGATGATGCATGAATTTCGAATTCTGCCTTAGCTGTGGCCGGCTTGTGACAAGCTGACTTCAGCTGTCCCAGAGACCGACCGACCTCTGCGGGTTTGGAGCAACAATATATTGCCCATGGCCAACGCATGGCAATTGTTCTTCATCCCAGAGATCTTTTCTCCTTTCGCTTCTTCATCTTCTTCATCGTCTTCTCTTCTCGAGCAGTCTCTCGTGATCAGTACCCCGTCCGTGCTTTGCGACCTCGTGTTCTCCGTGGGTACGCAGCCTCACGTGTCATACCCAGCCTCGCGTGCAGCCTTGTGCAGAGCCCGCACTCTTTCGCGTTCAAGATGAAGTCGCTCGCTATCGTCGCCTCGACTCTCACTCTCTTCGCAAACGCACAGCTTTCATAGTGAGCCTCCCCCTTTTCCCGCTCGTCAAAGGATGGACTTGAGGCTTCATCTAGAAACAGAAAGAAAAGAACAATTATTTCAACAAAAGTATTGGAAGAACCTCCCTAGCTGACTTTGAGATTTAGCAATGCTGGCGAAAAGACCATCAAGTGCCCCAAACCGTCCGGCACGTTCTGCGTCGGCCCTGCGTCGGGCCTTCTCGTGACGTGCACCAACGGCGTCGGCGCCGTGTCCTTGTGCGGCGGCAGCGCAACCTGCTCGCAAACGTCGCCCTCCTCTGGCGACGCCGCATGCTCCGCCACCTCACAGGGCTCGTCCGGCGGCTCGGGCCCGTGGGTCATGGACTCCGGAAGCGAGGACTGCAACTGCACCAAGCCGTCGCCGCCTGCTGCGTCGAGCAAGCCTGTTTTCCCGGTGGTGACGCCGTCGTCTCGATGGGCCAACGTGAGCACGCCGTCCACCACGAGGTCGTCGACGCCGGTGCAGCCTGTGGTTCCGTCGTCGACGCCGTGCCTGACGACTTCAGTGCCGCCCGTCGTTCCCTCTTCCAAATCAACGTACAAGAGCATGGGCACTGGCTCCGCTCAACATTCGTCCAGCGCCACGACGCTGAACTCGAGCTGGAAGCCGACCTTGTCACCCAGTTCGACCCAGCCATCTGTCACCATCCCAGCACCTGTTCAAGCCACAGGCGGTGCCATCAGCGGGAAGAGCATCCACGCTCTCGCCCTCGGCCTGGCTGGCGCGGTTGTTGCTCTTGCCTAGATTTTCCTCGGTTGAGCACATGGGACACGCTAAATACCGCATTCCGTTCCTTTCTTCGTCCTGTACGTTCTGATTGAGATAGTTTTGGTTTTAATTTGGAAAGAGCAAGATCTTGACTGGAAAACGAGAGGTTCACGGCTTGCAAATTTGCGTACATTGTTCTGGAACATGCCTTATGATAGAGTATGTGATATATATGAATCAAAGTAATGTACGACTAGACGGAGATGGAAGTCGCAAGAATTCAAAACAAATCTCTAAAAAAAAGTTTAAAGTGCACGCACCAAATAATGCTTACGCGATGCTATGTACTATCCTATCGAAAGCCGCTCTCCTTCGTTGTTCGACACAGTTCTTGGCTTTTCCTAGGAAAACTCCCAATACGGTTGTCCTGCAATAGAAAAATTTTAACAGGAGGAGCAATAGAATAATACAATTTCGGCGAGAAAGGTCGCTCCGCTCCCCAAATACAAGGTTTGAGAAAATCGCTCGCTTCCAAATCGCGCCCAAGCAGAAGGAGGGGAAGTGTGGAAAAAGGGATTTCAGGCATGGAAGACAAGAGTTTCGTGACGATTCCAAAACAAGGTGCAGGAAGAAACGCCTCTCCGTCATCCATCGTCCCAAGTTTGCCGTCGTTCGTTCAATTTTCAACCATCATTACATAGTCCATTCATCTCCTCATTATCATGGTATGGTGGAAGAAAGGTGGAAGGGGTATGCTTCGGTCGTTGGCAATTACGTTTCGGGTAGAGAGCATATTGTTCACAAAGCTGGAACCGGCTCAGGTTCGGAAGCCTTTGCGACGGGCTCATCCTTCGGTGCGTTCGGAAGGTCGCTCGCCTGAACACCACTAGCCTTTCCTCTGGCTTGTCCGATCATCTCTTGCGCCTTTTTGGTGTACTCGCTAGTGTAGCCCTTGAGCGATTCGGTAGCACGACCAGTGTGTTGTGCAGCGATCTCGCGAACCTGACTTGCTTGCGCTGAGGCAACCTCCTTAGCGTGGCTGAGGTGCTGGTCGATGATGGCCTGGTTCTTGATGTAGATGAGAGGTCCGATGAAAAGGAAGACATCGAAGATAAGGGCAAGGCCCCACAGAGGAAGCCATTTGATTAGCCAGTAAGAGATAAAAGAGGAGATGAAAGCCTGACGCAATGATTAGTGACGCGGTAGGATGTGGAGAAGGCATGGCAGCACGTACGAGGAAGGTGGCCCAGATGTTTTCGGCAAACACCACACGCTGGAACTCGATAACAAAGAAATTGATCAGCTGTTCGACATCGTCCAGAAGACGCTCAAGGGATTCCTTGGGAATGACAAAGTATTTCTTTGGTCGCAACTTGGTGGCGATGCCCTCACCAAGCACCAGTCGGCCAGCAACCTCGGATGCGGCGGTCACTGCAACTTTGTCAAAAAGAGCGTGGGAAGATGATTGAGGTCGGTCTTACCACCAAGCACGAGGTACAGTGCCTTGAATGTATATCGAATAACATTGAGGTATCGAGCAGCGAAGATGAAGGCTACGGTCGCAAGGAAGGTGATGGTTGTCGCGCGAGGGTTCTTCCACTGTTCTACTGTGAGCAAATGACGACGGGAGGCGCGAGTTTGGTCATTGGAAACTGACACTCAACAATCGGTAGAACATCGAGTGATAGTCTATGCAACATCAGCATCAAGATCCATCTCCAGTCCACCAGAAAGGTACGTACGAGTCAACGGCTGGCCAGTGGCGGCCGGCGTGTCTGGAGTTTGTCTCGCAGCGGCCAGATCTTTGAACTCGGACGACGTCTTTGCGGTCTCCTTTTGCACGCTCTGGCCTACAGGACCTAATCAGGCACCGTCAGCACGCCCAATGATTTGAACATCGGTGCAAGCAAACTGCAAGCTGTCAGTACGAGACACGGCCAGACAAGGGGTTGCTGCCTCAGCGGTGCAAACGAGAGACTGACCCAACCATTTACTACGGTGTCCTTGGCACTCTGCGTGACTGGATGGTTGCCGACGGTATCCATGGCTTGTTTGGCAGCTGTTGTTGGACGTGGTCAGAGAGAGAGGTGTGTGAAGGAATTTTGTTTTGGTGGACAGATCAAGTGGAGAGCAGCAGCTGGACTGTGTGATGATAAGAGAGGCGTTCGGGCTTGGAACTGCATGTGCATTAGCGAGACTCCACGACCCAGGGCCCTCGCATTCGGCCAGGCTAACACATGTACTTGGACACCGTGAACAAATGGTCGTGAACAAGTACATGTGTCTGCGCCCGCATCCTGTGGCTTCCCTCTATTTTTCTCTCACACGCACCTTACTATTGACGAGAGTATCCGCCAAGTTTCCGTTTGACGCAGAGCTGCCGTCTACCTGTTCAGCGACAGACGACTCGGGCACGGCGGCAGCAGCAGCAGCAGCAGCATCATCAGCAGCAGCGGCGGCGGTAGCCTGGGGCTGCTCTGAGATAGGCGGAGGAAGATCGAGGTCAGCAGACATTGTGCTTGCGGAGAAGTACACGACAACAGACGGTCAAGAGTCTCGCTTGGACGATGGACGAGGTGTGCAGTGACCGAGCAAAGCGTTCGCTGTGAAGTTTTCGAGAAGCAAAAGATTTGCAGTGCTGATGAGAGGGAGAGCGAAGCGTAGAAAACACGGTGTTTTGAGCAGGTCGTGTGCTCGGTGCAGACGCAGGCTCAGGCTCAGGCTCAGGCTCAGGCTCAGGCTCGGGCTCTCTCCTGGACAACTTTTTTTCTTGTGTGACGAAAGCGTCGAGCAACTGAGCAACCAGAAAGCAAGCCGTCGTCCCTGCGCTACCACCCGTTATCCACCCGCTGTCCCGTCGTCGATTGCGTCAATGCTGCGTAGCTTTGCCTTTTGCCTCTCTCTTCCTCTTCGCTCTGGCGTCCTGTCGCATCCCAGGTACGCTTGCTCCGTTGGCGCTCCGTTACTGCGCAGACGCTGTGCCAGCACGACGCTCGTTGACAGACTCTTATGGTCTCTTCACGCTCGTCTTTCGCTCCGAACAGGAACCGTCTTCGGCCCAGAAACTTCGCGACAGGCCTCTGAGCGCCTCTTCCGACCCTGGTGTTACATCATCTCGCTCTGGCATGTGATTGGGTCGCCCTTTAAGTTCGCCGCCCTGTGTTGATCCACTACATAAACACAGGAGACTACGGAGTACAGGCAACCGAGACACTGTGCATAGCTCTCATGGCAAAGGAAGAAGAGACCAGATCGTTGAAGATGCGTGCACCTCCATCATGGCTGCCATCCAGCTAGTTCCGGCGCCGGAACTGACTTGTTGACGTGCTCGCTAATCGCTCGTCGCCGCGTCAACCTTGGCATTTGCGTTGCTCGCTCCATACACACTCGAGGTATAGCCGAGTCATGCTCGCCCGACCTCATCATCAAGGGCATGGCTGTGATCCTGCTTTACCTTCTAGGTCGTCTTTTCCCAAGATGCAGATTTTTGTATCTTAGCAAGGCCTGGTCTCCTTGCGTAAATGATACCTTCGTTGCAAATACCCGCACTCCCGTCATAGGATAGATTATGCCCTTCGTGGATACGAGCTATACAATATGTTTGCTACCGGCTTTGAAAGCTACAGCATCGTGGCGTACACGTTCGGCTTACGAAACATGGCCAGATGACCCTCATGATACCCGATGATTCGGATTTTGTCCGCTTCGCGCCGGTAACATATACTGTCAGGGTGAGTTAGAGGGTCGGATACTCCGTGTGCTGCTTGTCAATCTGGTACTCGAACCGATGTTCCTGCTTGCTTGCTTGCCTGAATGTAAGTCTTCTAAACGAATAATACATTCGCCAGTGTCGTACTCCTTAGCATGGTAGGTCTCCAACTTGAGCAGTTATCTTTTCGATGTGGCAATGAAGGTCATGGTCAAGCTCATCACGGAGAATGTTCATATATAAGTATTGGTCGGGAGCGGCTGGTCAAACTGTGGGACACATGTCCTCCAAATCAGTTAACATCTTGTCCTCATTAACCGCGGAGACGTCAACGTCCAAAGACCGACCCCAGAACTGTAATCTTCATAACGTTCCCGCAACTAGGAGCTACATCAATTCTTTGTCTCATGCGCAGCATTGTCCATCTCCTCGAACATATGCCCTGGCTGACCGAGGATCACTCTTGTGGACTGCGCAACAAGATCAGCATGCCCGCCCTTAGAAGGGCTATGGAGCCCTGAAACGGATTGGCGAAATAAGGGAGATAGAGTCCGTCAAAGTCAGCTAGAAGGGTTGTGAAAACTGCCGCGGAATAGCGAGACATCCAAGTGTATCGCGTGCTCGTCGATTGGAGCAAGGCAGAGCTTTGGCGGCAGCGAGACGGCACAGGTTCAAGCATATATGTACTCCATTTTTCGGAGCCATGCCAAATACGCAAAGGTGAAGTGTTCAGATTGGTAAAATGCTAGCTAGCGACCAGAAAGAGCCACATGCAGACTTCGCTCTTGGGACCTGCACGCAAACGCGGCGCTCATAATTTGTTACATGTGGATGTGCAGAATTTGGGCATTGCACTCTTCAACGACACAAATATCAGTTCGATGTCTCGGATGGGCATGTCATCGAAGCAGTTGATCCAGCTTGCATCATGCTTAAGCGCGCGGAAAACTGATGTGCACCTACCTGACGACGTGTGACTAAACGTGTGTCATGTTTTCACGGCTTTCAGGAATGGGAGAGTCCGCCGTGTGGATCTGGTGTACGAGGTGCACGATACGCAGCGGTAGAGTCCAGATGCGTGATGAAGAAGCCGTACGTGCGTGCTGCAGTCGCTGAAGAATCTTGAACTGGTGAAGTGCATGGCGGAAGGCGCTGGCAAAAACGCCACCACGATCGTCATCCAACGAACGCCAAGCTCTTCGGTCAACCCCCCAGCCTTCGAGCTAACAGCTCACTCGACCCTTCGACGCCGTGACACGCAAGCTCAGCATCAGCACAGAAAAAGATCTCCAGCTTTGGTTTTCTTTGCTGCCTGGTTTGATACGCTTTTGATTCTTGTTTTCTAGCGCTCTACTTTCGCATTGCCTGACGTTACGCACACCTGCCCGCCATGGCCATGTACGGGGCCACCAGAAACGTGGACATGGGAAAGTAAGGCTGCGCTCGCCGTGCCAGCGTGACCGGACATATACTGAGTGAGAATACACAGGCAGGAGTCGGAGTTGGCCATCAACATCAAGAAAGCCACGAGCATCGGTACGACACCGCCCTAGCATTCGTCACCGGGGGTATCACTGACAAGGCACCCAGACGAGACAGCGCCGAAGCGTACGTTCGTCGGCAGCGACAGGATATCGCGGATGTACTGAGATTTGACCAGGCAAGCACGTAAGAGCATGTATCGTGTATACATGGGACCACAAGTCGTCGCAGTCGTTCTGGTCGGGCATGAAAGTGTACGTTGCATCGCTGCACGTCCATGCCGATGAAGGCCCACTGACAATGGACACACAGGCAGCCTATCCTTGCCGACGAAGTTCAGACGTTCAAAGCCCTCATCACGGTGCACAAGGTGCTGCAAGAGGGACACCCAATCGTGCTCAAAGAAGCTCAGGCCAACGTTGGATGGCTGGAAAGTTTGAGACGAGGCTCCGTAGGCGGTGGTGCTCGAGGTATCTGCTATCCTAAGCTAATGTGCGGTCAATAGGCAGGTGGCTTACAGCGTCCAGGCTACGGAAAGCTCATTGATGAGTACATTTATTTCCTAAGGGCCAAACTCGCGTTTCACCGCCAGCATCCAGAATTCAACGGTCCGTCAAGCTTACGTCCTGCCGGAAACACGGGCTGACATCGCCAACAGGGACGTTTGAATATGAGGAGTACATCAGTCTGAAGTCCATCAACGATCCAAACGAAGGGTGTGTTCAGCTCTCCTTGCAGTTAGCCCGCTCTAATCGCTGCTAGCTACGAAACCATTTCTGATCTCATGGTCCTTCAAGACCAGATCGACTCTTTCCAGAAGCTTATCTTCGCTCATATTCCTCATTCTGCACATAGCGAATGTCGCATATCGGCTTTGGTGCCGCTCGTGCAGGAAAGTTATGGCATCTACAAGTTCCTGACGAGCATGCTGCGTGCCATGCACGTCCAGCTGGGTGATGATGAGGTGTTGCAGCC
Organism: Verruconis gallopava; assembly: GCF_000836295.1. NCBI lineage: Eukaryota > Fungi > Ascomycota > Dothideomycetes > Venturiales > Sympoventuriaceae > Verruconis > Verruconis gallopava. The sequence continues at coordinate 961,044 of NW_015622140.1, read as the reverse complement.
CTTGCATGGACGTTACGACATGCAGCATTACAGACTTGTCAAGTTCTACTACGAGTGCAGCCAGCTGCGTTATCTGACCAGCTTGATCACGGTACCGAAACTCCCTCAAGATCCACCAAACTTGCTAGCAGAAGACGAAGAACGTCCCGCGTTACCATCCCGACCCAAAAACGAAGTGGAGAAGCCACCCACCCCCAAGAAGAATCTCGATATCGACCCTGAACCGATCAACGAATTTTGGAAGAACCAACAGGCTCGCGAACAAGATGCATATGCCGAAGAGCAACGTAGACTGCAGGCGCAACTGGAGGAGGCGCTACGTTTGCAGGAAGAGCAGCAAAGACAAGCACAAGCAGAATTTGAGCGACAACAGCGTCTGCAAGAAGAACAGGCTCGACTTGCGCAGGAGCAGCTTATGCGTGATCAAATGGCCCAGCAGACGTATGGCCGAATGGCAGAACTCGAGCGGGAGAATCTAAATGCTCGTGCTCAATACGAGCGTGATCAGTTGATGCTCCAGCAGTATGATCGTCGTGTTCAAGCGCTGGAGAACGAATTGGCTTCTCTGCAGGCGAACTACAACCAACAGAACCAGTCAAAGGACGACCAGATTCGTGCCTTGCAGGAGCAGCTGAACACGTGGCGATCCAAGTACGACAATCTTGCTAAGCTCTATTCGCAGCTGCGGAAGGAGCACATTGAGCTGCTGCAGAAGTTCAAGGGCATTCAAACGAAGGCAGCGTCTGCTCAAGAAGCCATTGACCAGCGAGAGAAATTACAGCGCGAGTTGAAGCAGAAGAACCTGGATCTTGCGAACATGATCCGTGAGCGCGACAGAGCACTGCTGGATAAGGACCGAGTACAAGGCAATCACCGCGAGGAGATTGAGAAGCTCCAGCGTGAGCTCCGTTTCGCCCTCGAGAAGGCGGAAAACGCAGAGCGTGGGAAAGGGTCAGAGCTCTCGGCCATGCTCAATCGTCACAACCGTGAGATTGCAGATCTGGAGGAAGCACTACGACAGAAGGAGAATCAGCTTAGAGAGCTGTCACGACAATTGCGTGAGGGCGACGGTGACCTTGAGCGACAACTTCGCGAGAAGGAGGAAGAGCTGGAGGTCTTCAAGGCTGGCATGGACCAAACGCTGATCGAGTTGAATGAGATGCGTCAGCGACAAGAAGCCAATGACCAGGCCATCGATGGCCAGCTGGACAGCGTGATCCTGGACAACATCCGCAAGATCAACGAGATCATCGACTCTGTCCTCTCGGCCGGCGAACAGCGTGTGGATGATGCACTCTACGAGCTCGACTCGTCCATGATCGCCGGTAACCAGAGCGCATCGGGAGCCTTTGTGCTGTCTCAGATCGAGAGAGCTGCACAGAATGCTATGGAATTCTCTGGCGCCTTCCGCGAGTTCATCGCTGACGGCCCAAGCAGTGCTCATTCGGAGATCATTCGCACTGTGAACGCTTTCGCTGGCTCAATTGCGGATGTTCTCTCTAATACCAAGGGTCTCACCCGATTTGCGTCAGACGAGCGCAAGGCTGACCAACTTATCAATGGCGCGCGCAAGGCTGCACAAGGCACTATCAAATTCTTCCGCGACCTGAAGTCGTTCAGACTTGCTGCGCTTGATGACGAGGGCAAGCAGGAGGTCATTATCCACGACAATGCTGACGTGCAGCTTAGCCTGCAGAATCTATCCAAGCTCGCAGACGCATTTGCACCAAAGAGCAAGCTTACCGACCAGTCCGGCGACCTAGGCGAGCTCGTCGATCGTGAGCTAACGAATGCTGCTGCAGCGATCGATAAGGCTGCCGAGCGTTTGAACAAGTTGATGAACAAGGACCGCAGTGGATACTCCACTTACGAGCTGAAGATCCACGAGTGCGTACCATGCATTTCCAGAAAAAAAAAACAAAGGAAGATGTGCTAACTTGAGCCCAGTTCGATACTCGAGGCAGCCATTGCGATTACAAACGCAATCGCACAGCTTATCAAGGCAGCTACTGCTTCTCAACAGGAAATCGTCCGAGAGGGCCGTGGCTCTTCTTCTCGAACACAGTTCTACAAGAAGCATAACCGTTGGACTCAGGGTCTTATCTCAGCAGCCAAGGCCGTGGCTACTTCGACAAACACACTCATCGAGACGGCCGATGCTGTCATCTCCGGCCGCGCTTCGCACGAGCAGCTCATCGTCGCATCTAATGACGTTGCTGCTTCAACCGCCCAACTCGTTGCCGCATCTCGTGTTAAAGCTTCTCTCATGTCCAAGACACAAGAACGTCTCGAGTCGGCATCACGAGCCGTCACTGCTGCTTGCCGGAATCTTGTCAGACAGGTACAAGACATCATTGCTCAGCGTGACCGCGGAGAAGTCGCGGAGGACTACAGCAAGCTGTCTGCACATGAACTGAAGACTCAGGAGATGGAGCAGCAAGTTGAGATTCTCAAGTTGGAGAATGCACTTAGCGCGGCGAGGACCAGACTGGGCGAGATGAGGAAGCTGAGCTATCAGGAAGAGTAAAGGTTTTTCTTTTTTTTTTTTCCTTTGCCTTGTCGCCGAAGGGCGTTTCTCGCGGATTGTGCTGCGCGTGTTGAAAACAAGGATGATTATATGTGATCCAGTTAGCGTTTGACTGTTCGTCCCTTCTTTCCTCATGGGTTGGTTCATGGACGCTTCCGGCGAGCAGGAGATATCCAAAAGGTGAAGATTTTCTTCCAGCGACGAGAACCAGGCGCCGACAAAACATACTTGGAACCGTGCTGTAGCTTAGCTTGGCTTTCATTATTTTTATGGACATAAGTCACATTCTTCTCCAACTCCACCTTTGAGGCGCCCACCCTTTCACGCGTGCTGGGGGTTCTTTTCTGTCGGGGTTTGTGGCTTCCACCTTGTCCTGACTCGTGCGAAGACGCTAAGCCCGATTGAAAAACTTCTCTGTCGCGGCAAGAAACGTATCTGTCTTTCCTTTTGCGATCGCTGGCGGCTTCACGTTTTTTTTATTTTCATCCATTCCTTTTCGACTAGCTCGTGCTGATTTTCTGAATCAACATATCAATCCTTTACTGTGTTCATCAAACCGCGGCAACGCCAGTTTTGGCGGTAGTAGCACACTTTTCAGGATGTTGGGAGCGTTGAGAAGATATTCTGCATTCGTTCCGCGAACGCTGTCATCGGCGGCGACACGGGCATCTGCGCCGAGAACACAGGCCTTGAATCTGAACCGGCTGGCACAGCTGAAGTCATGTGTACCGGCCAGGAGCTTCTCGAATGCGATCAGGTGGCAGCAACAGGCGTTGGCGGAAGCCGTTCAGGAGACCGAAGCGCCTGCAGGAGATGGGTTCACAAAGTTCCAAGAGTTGGCTGATAGGCAGTTGGTGCACCAAAATGTCATCGACGCAATTAAACGCATGGGGATAGAGACGATGACGGAAGTGCAGGCGGCAACCATCAACACTGCGCTTCGCGGTACGGATATGTGAGTACAATTGGGTCTCCGAAGGAATGAGTGGATCTGACAAACGTCTAGCATCGCGCAGGCGAAGACAGGCACAGGCAAGACCATTGCATTTCTGCTACCGATCTTGCAGCGCATACTGGAGAACGACCCGTCCCTCGCCACTCGTTCTGGCTGGAGACAGACGACTGCGTCCGATATTCGCGCATTGATCATTTCGCCCACTCGCGAGCTTGCTGAGCAGATTGCAGATGAGGCCAGGAAGCTGTGCAGAGGCACGAATGTCATCGTACAAGCCGCTGTAGGCGGCACAATGAAAAGCCAGATGCTACGTGCAACCCAGAGGCAGGGCTGCCACCTCCTAGTTGGGACGCCGGGCCGTTTGCGAGATATACTCAGCGACCCTTGGAGCGGAGTTGCTGCACCAGGCTTGGATGCCCTTGTGCTTGACGAGGCAGACAGACTGATGGACGATGGCTTCTGGCCCTCAATCCAGGATATCATGGGCATGCTTCCGAACCCAAAAGACAAGGATCGGCAAACGCTCATGTTCTCCGCCACGATGCCGAGGGAGGTGTTGCACGTCGCACGGCAAGTGCTTAAGCCTGGATATGAATTCGTCTCGACGATTAGAGAGGACGATGCACCGACGCTGGAACGCGTTCCTCAGAAGGTTGTGCGGGCCGATGGTTTTGAGAACCTAATGCCCGCTCTGTACGAGCTAGCCATGCGAGAGACACGAAAGGCTGAGGAGGTACCAGATGCGAGGCCGTTCAAAGCCATTGTGTTCTTCAACTCGACCGCAGAAACTTCGCTGGCGACGGCGATTTTCAACAACCTGAGGAGTTCCAGTCGAAACGGACGGGCGTTTTTGTCGAGGACGCCCGTGCTTGAGATTCACGGCAAACTCACACAGGCACAACGCACGCGCGCCTCTGCGGACTTTAAGAGACTGCCCGGAGCGATGCTGTTCTCGTCTGACGTAACGGCACGTGGTATGGACTTTCCCAACGTGACGCACGTCATTCAGGTTGGCTGTCCGTCGAATGCGGAGACATACATCCATCGCATTGGACGGACTGCACGTGCCGGCAAGGAAGGTGAAGGCTGGCTGTTCTTGAGCAAAGTGGAATTGCCGGAAGCACGACAACGGCTACGCGGACTGCCTATTCAGCCAGACGATACACTGCAGAGTGCCAATGTCAACATGACGACACCTGCGCAGCTGCCGGCTCCTGTTGCAGGTGTCCTAACAGATGTTGGCAATGCGGTCAAATCCGTAGATCCGTCATTGCTATCTGCTACATACAGGGCGTATCTGGGCGTGTATCAATGGCTACCGACAAAACAGCTTCTTGTCGACAGCCTGGCTCGACTGTCCAGATTTGGATGGGGCCTGTCGTCGCCTCCTAAGGTCCCTCCTGGACTGGCTTCCAAGCTACGTTTGAACGGTCTGCAGAACGTCAACATTGGCGTTGAGGAAACATCTCTCAGGTCTGGTGGGAGATTGCAAGGACTTAGGAGCGGAGGCTCCCACCGCTCGGGTGGTGGCAATGGTCGTCAAGGCTGGGGCAATGATAATCCAGCATGGTAGTGCACAGATTGTGCACGACAGCTTCTTGATTGTATTATGATGTATTCTGTGATGCTGGATCGCCCTGCAGCTTGTACTTTATAGATGGAATTGCATAGGATGGCGTGAGAGGCTACCTTTTTAATTTTTCAAATTGTCTATGTAGAAAACGGGAAGGGTATTTAAAGGAGCAACAGGTCCGTAGAATTATGAATCGAAAAACTCTTCTCGATGAATCCATTCATCTGCTGTTAGTTCCGTCACTCAGACAATTCATTGGTCCCATGGAAAAGAACGGACATGTCTCGCCATCGTGATGAAGGGTCACGTGCCACTCCCCGTCCTTTAAGTCGACCCCGGCTCCGCTCTTCTTCACCTATATCACCACATTACTCGCCACTTGCTGCAAAGTTCAACTATACAGTCGATTGATAATTCACCATTATCAAAGGAATCCCGTTTATCTTCACAGTCTCGCTGCAGACGCGGAGATTCAACCTACTTCCGCCGCCGGCGCCAAACCGAAGGTTCTCGAGCTTCTAGTTGCATTTCCCCCACCTCCGTGGTTGTTCGCCAAAACATCACGACAACTTCGACTTCAGGATGTCCTCGCCCGCGAGAAGACGTCTCATGCGAGACTTCAAGGTGAGAATCAGAAAGACACAGGTGCGAGAAACACAAGGACGGACTGCTGACAGCGTCACAGCGCATCCAAACCGACCCCCCGTCTGGCGTCTCCGCGTCACCCGTGCCCGACAATGTCATGACGTGGAATGCAGTCATTATAGGCCCGGCGGTACGTTATTCATAGATTCCCCACGATCGACGGCCATTGCTGAGAAGTCTGGATCAACAGGACACGCCGTTTGAGGACGGCACGTTCAAGCTCGTCATGCACTTCGAAGAGGCATACCCGAACAAGCCGCCCGGCGTCAAGTTTATCAGCCACATGTTCCACCCGAACGTCTACGCAAGTGGAGAGCTGTGCCTGGATATCCTGCAGAATCGGTGGAGTCCTACGTACGACGTTGCGGCCATCTTGACGAGCATTCAGAGGTAGGTTTCGCACGGAAGACGGCGATCCGGCGTGGCTTCGGGGCACGCGCTGACTCTGTTGTGTAGTCTGCTAAACGACCCCAACACTTCGTCGCCGGCGAACGTCGAGGCGAGCAACCTGTACAAGGAGAACAGGAAGGAGTATAGCAAGCGCGTGAGGGAGACTGTTGAGAAGAGCTGGGAGGACTAGACGCTCCACAGGCGGCGACTGCCGTCCTGCGGAGAGTCGGACATGGCTCTACAGGTTCAAGCGATTCATTGCGAGCGCGATGGGGATCGATTCCGGCTACGGTGTTCATCTGGGCGTTTGAGTGAAGAGACTGCTTCATAGGCTGGGCGACGTGCTCTTTTTTATCGTCCTCTTGCTTCTTACTGCTTTGATATTCTTTCTCCCTTTTCTACATTGCGAGGAGTATACGGTGCATGAGCTTTTGGTTGTTTTGTGCAGAAAGTCCAATATGTAACCATTACATCAGTTTTCTTGTAGACAATGAATACCCAAATCAGGCATGGGAGTGTACATCCAACGTATTCTGCACCAGCTGCTGGCACGCGTGGGTCATGCTGCAGAGGGCCGCAGGTGTTACCCAGCGTGCTGGACCTCCCGCCTTTGGTCCCCGACGACCTTTTCGCAGGCGGAGCCGGCTTTCAAACGTGCAGTGCGTGGAACGGCGAGAAGATAGGTGTTGCAATCACTTGTCCAGATCGGTAGAGCGTGACCGTGAAGACGTGACCTGTGAAGATTGACGCGACCAGGTCTTGGCAACGCCAGACGGTTCCCGCTGCATAAACCGTATGTCAACAAGCCAAAGCTTGGGTACCTCCATCTTGCGCCTACGGATCCGCTCCGGCTCTAGAGAAACCTTGCTCTCTGCTTCTGCATTCTGAACACACACTCTCTGTCTCCTTTGTTTCTTCTTTCCTTTTCTTTTTTCTGCAAAACAAAAACGCTGCGCAACGAGCTTTCTCGTTGCGCCACAAGTTGTGCGTGTTCCCGCCTTTCTGCCCTCCCCCCCCCCAGGCCAGCTCGACCTAAACCCGTTCCCCTGCACGTGTGTACCTCATTTCCCGCCAGACAAGACGTATCCCTGTATACAACTGTCTTTTCGCGACGTACTTCTTTCCAACGGGGGCGTCCTCCAGGCAGAACTCTTGCACTCTGTTCTCTGATCGGCCACGCGACGACGTGGAGGAGGAAACGGCCTTGACGGAGAGCAAATCCTCGAGTCTCGAGGCCTGTGGGCCATTCCTGCCGCGTAGATCTTCACCATGGCGTAAGTTGACTCCTGGCTCGAGGGCTGGCAGATGTGTGTGGATGTGAGTGTATGTGTGCTGATGCCAATCTTCCGTGCAGGACGAGCAACGCAATCAAAGGTATGCAGACCAAGAGCGGCGTGACGATTGGAGATCCGCTAACATGGATGCAGTCGTCGCGCGTTTTCGGCCGCAGAACAAGGTCGAGATAGCGAGTGGTGGCCAGCCCGTGGTGACTTTCGAATCCGACGACACTTGCAAAATCCAGGTACGCAACAGACCAAGGCGTACAGTGTGCCGCGGAGAGGTGTGCTGACCACACGTCACAGTCCGATGGCGCCCAAGGAGCATTCACCTTCGACCGTGTCTTCGGCATGGACTCGCGTCAGCACGAGATCTTCGATTACTCGATCAGATCGACCGTCGACGACATCATGGATGGCTACAACGGCACCGTCTTCGCCTACGGTCAGACAGGCGCTGGCAAATCATATAGCATGATGGGCAGCATGGACGACCCAGAACAGAAAGGCATCATCCCCCGCATAACGGAGCAGATCTTCGCCGCCATTCAGAACGGCTCGGACACCATAGACTGGTTGTTGAGGGTCAGCTACATGGAGATCTACATGGAGCAGATTCGTGACCTGCTCAAGCCGGCCAACAGCAATCTGCCGATTCACGAAGAGAAGGGCAAGGGCGTGTACGTGAAGGGCTTGACTGAACTGTACGTCCAGAGCGCCGAGGAGGTCTACGAGATCATGAGAGTGGGTGGCGAGGCCAGGAAAGTCGCAAGCACAAACATGAATCAAGAGTCGTCCAGGTCGCACTCGATATTCGTGATCAATGTAGAGCAGGAGAACCGCGAGACCAAGAGCAAGAAGAGCGGTACCTTGTTCCTTGTCGATCTTGCCGGCAGCGAGAAGGTTGGCAAGACGGGCGCGAGCGGTCAAACGTTGGAGGAGGCGAAGAAGATCAACAAGAGCTTAAGTGCCCTCGGCATGGTCATCAACGCGCTTACCGACGGGAAGAGCTCGCACATCCCGTACCGAGACTCGAAGCTCACGCGTATTCTGCAAGAGTCTCTTGGTGGTAACTCGCGAACGACCCTCATCATCTGCTGTTCTCCCAGTTCTTTCAACGACCAGGAAACACTTTCCACACTGCGTTTCGGGACGCGAGCGAAAGCGATCAAGAACAAGGCCAAGGTCAACGCTGAGCTTAGTCCGGCAGAGCTCAAGAATATCATCAAGAAGTATGAGCTCCAGAACGCGAGCATGGCCAAGTGGATTGCCCTCGCGAATCCTGAGCTGATCAGATGGCACGCTGGCGAAACTGTCGCGAAGGAGGACTGGACTCCAAATTGGGCGTCTGGTGACACGTCTCTCAAGAAGCTTGCAGACAAGACGGCACCGGGAACGCCAGGCAGGATTCAGAACGAAGAACGAGCGGAGACGCCAAGCTCCAGACCGGACTCACGACTGGAGCTCGAGCGCTCGGCCACGCCCAGCGTGCTGGACAAGGATGAGCGAGAGGAGTTCTTGCGACGGGAGAATGAATTGCAAGATCAACTCGCGGAGAAAGAAAGCGCTCTAGCCCTTGCCCAGAAGGGCTATCAGTCAGTCAAAGAAGAATTGGCTGCTCTGCGGGAGCACGATGCACAGATGTCAAGCAGCAACCAGAAACTGAGCTCCGAGATCCACGATCTTCAGATGCAGCTCGATCGGATAAAGTTCGACATGAAGGAGGAAGGCATCTCCATGGACTCGCTCAAGGAAGCCAACGCAGAGCTCACCGCTGAGCTTGATGAAGTCAAGCAGCAACTGCTGGACGCCCGGACGGCTGCGAGGGAACATGGCGCTGGCTTCGATGAGAAGGAGAGGTTGAAGAGAGAACGCATGGCCAAGATGATGGCTGGCTTCGATCTTGGTGGCGAACTCTTCAGCGACAATGAGCGCAGCATTCGCAAGACGATCGAGCAAATCGACGCTCTGCAGGAGGGAGAGTCGATTTCTCCCGAGGATCTCAAGGAGCTGAGAAGGAGGCTACTCGAGACGCAAGGCATCGTGCGGCAGGCCGAAACCTCGATTACACAAAAGGCCGAGCAAGAGGAAGCCGCGTTGCTGCGACGCGAGGCTCTCGAACGACAGCTATCCAAGGTGCAGGCCGAGTACGAAGCATTCCTGGAGGGCAAGCTGTCAGCGGACGACGTGGAAGACGTCAAGGCACGCCTTGCTGACTCGTTGACATCACGGCAAGCCAGCGAGGCTGAGCACCTTGCTGAGCTGCGCGAAGATCTTTCACGGAAGACAGAGGAAAACAAGAAGCTGGCTCAGGAGATTGAGATCTTACAGCAGCGCCTCAAGGCTAGCTCTGCAGCCAACGGCGTCGCAGTCAACGGCACAGTTGGTAATAAGACGGTGCAGCAGCAATTCGCCGAATTTGAGGTCATGAAGAAGAGCTTGATGAGGGATCTGCAAAATCGCTGCGAAAGGGTAACCCTTCAACTGCTCCTGTTGCCCCTTTTGAAGTGCTTGCTGACATTTGTTATCTAGGTTGTCGAACTCGAGATCTCTCTCGACGAAACGCGCGAGCAGTACAACAATGTGCTCAGGACATCCAACAATCGCGCCCAGCAGAAGAAGATGGCTTTCTTGGAACGCAACCTGGAGCAGCTCACGGTTGTACAACGCCAGCTTGTCGAGCAGAACAGCCAGTTGAAGAAGGAAGCCGCCATTGCCGAGCGCAAGCTGGCTACTCGGACAGAACGGATCAGGAATTTGGAGGCATTGCTGCATGACAGCCAAGAGAAGTTGACGGCAGCTAGTCATCGGTTCGTGTTCCCTTTTTCTTTGTCTCAGCACCCATCTCTTATGTCTAATTCTTCATCCGCGTCATCTCCATCCTCAAGGCCTTCAGTCGCGAAGACGTCGAGGCGGAGGGAGACGAGCAGCGATTTACGTAAAGTGTACGGGCTTGAAGATGGAAGCGCCACGGTCCGACAGGCGCGATTACACCAGCATGAGCAGAAGTGGCCATACTGGCCAGACGATTTTGGGGAAAAGCCTGTAGAAGAGTCGTGGACGATGCTCCCTTCGCCTCCGCCTCGAAATCTTTCAACGTCCTTCCCGAAGGAAGAGTCGAGGCGAACCAACAGTTTTCAATTTTCTCTTCCGGCGAAATCAACACCGGCTAACGCGACTACAAATTACAGATTCGAAGTCCAACTGCAGTCGGTCAAAGAGCGGTTGGAAGCCGCCAAAGCCGGGTCAACTCGCGGACTGGGTATCGGAGGTATCGGAGCGCCCGGTGCTGGAGGTTTCAACTTCGGCGGACCCAGAATTGCCAAGCCGCTGAGGGGTGGCGGAGGAGGCGAGATTCAGCATCCTGGAGTGCACTCACTCCAAGCAAACTCGGAGGGTGGAAACAAGAGAAACAGCTGGTTCTCAAACCTGCGATCGTAGCGTCTTCCTCATGTTCAATCAGGGGCGTTACCACAGGCACGGCAATTCAGTTGTGTATGAATGCATGAACGTATAGACGAGCCAGATACGAAAGAGTAGCATTGGGTCCCGGATCTGGTCGGATTGGGATGAATGAATTGAGGGGGGGAGGCGTTTTGCTTTCTTTCCCCTGAGGTCACTGGCGGTGTTGTTTGCTCTCGTCTCAGAAGTCTGATACCACGCGCGAGTATTTTCCTTGTTTCTTGCCGAAAGGATCACAGTAGACTGTACAGGTGAATGGTGCAACTTGCATAATCTGCTTCAGAGATACTCAGTAGAACGAATGACAGGTCTTCTGTACTCAATCGCTAGATGATTTTTCTACCTCTGGTCATGCTTGCAGCCGAATCCTATCTGAGGCTGCTCGAGGCACGATGCTGCATCGACAAGTATCTCATCTGAAGTACGCCACAAGGGGCGCTAAAAATAAAACCTAGATCAGAGCCCTGAAGGCGAGCAGCTCGTGCAAGGAGGATTTCAGAGGCCAAGGTCTCACTTTTTTACAAGATGCAAGTATATGACACGACTCCACGCATGGATCCAAAATCCCGTTCACAGAGATTGGAACAGATTTGGAGCTGAGCACGGAGTCCAACGACGGCACTCGACGTAGGACGGGGTTTGCCTTTGTGAGCGATCGAAGCACTCCTTCGATCTGACAAGAATATAGGAGTCTCGTCATCGTTTGAGTTTCTGCTGCAGCCTTGGCTTTGAGATAGCCCTGCGCTGCCATTCGCAAGTCTATGGAGAAGCTCTCCGGTGCGGATAAGGACAAGACAGCCCTGTGAGTGCGCGCGAGTTACCAAGCACGGCCGGGGCCGACAGCAAGACCTGATCAGTGTGACACCAACAGACAGCTGCGTTAAGAACCGTGGGACGTAGTTTTTTTTTTTTTTTTTCAACCGGTAAAAGACATTTGGAATCATGGGCGAGGGAGTTTACTGTTTCGAACTGGCGTCTTGTCAACGGCGCCGTCCGTCCGCTTGCCAACAGATGCATTCGAGAGCTTAGCTATCAAACTTGGAAGAATCAGTATACAGACGGCTTCGAGGGTAGCCACATCGCAGAGCACCTGCTGGGCTAGGCTAACGGATTAAAGACCTCAATTTCGGAGTAGAAACAGCAAATCTGCATTGGCGAACAAAACAACGGTCGCGTGCTCGTAGCCATCCTTACAGTTTTTGCGGGACGTTGGGAGAGCATCTGAGTGTTGGCTTTCGCGCGCTGACACTCACAAGGAACCACATGCTGGCTTTTACCAGGGAGCCGCGTGCCTAGGAGAATGTCGTTGACGAGCACGTAGATCTCCGAAGAGAAAATCGTCCGGAAACCGAACGAGCGAGGTGAAGAGCTGATCCAGGAACCGGGACCGCCGGGCCATGAGAGAGCCTGTGGACGTCGGTTAAGGTAGTAGCTGATACACTTGTTTGGGTCATCGCAATATCCAAGGCCACGGCGATGATCGCTCATGATCTCTCGGTCACGGGCGAAGTCGAGCCAACATGCAAACGCAGTTCGCTGTATGGACGTCCTTGGGGCGTTTCGCGGAGGTAGGGAGGGGCGACGAAACTCTTCCTCCTCTCCTGGCCCCTTGTTGCTTGGAGGCTGTGCACTCGAAACCCACAGCGTGTTTCAAGATGTCGACCTCCTGAATTCAGCCAGCAAGAGGCTCTGGATACATCGCATGAATGGCAAAAAAAGTAAGCCGCACATGCACAATCTCAGGGAGGATCAGGATGGTCGCGCGCATCTCGACCTGTGACAGCGCACAGCAAGGTATGTGCGGGCTGCAAAGTCACATCGGTCCGTCTGCTGAAGAACGATCCTCGTGAAGCGATCGGATCGTGAACGACGTCGCGAGCCCTTTTCACAGCGGTGCAATTGACGCCGGCGCAAGGAACGGTTTGATGGATGGCAGGTCGCAATCTCACCTAGACACAACGTCGACCAGAGCGCGGCCAGAAGGGGTTTGAGCCATGCAAACAAAAGAAACATGGCATGAAACAACACTGGCTAAGCACGTTCAAGAGTGTTCCAAGAGAATGAGAGGAGCGTGCTTCCCGCGCTGACCTGCCCGACCCCGAGCCGGGAGCGCAGAACTCCGGACGGCAGGCTACATGTCTTTTCGCTCCGTTCGCTCGTGCTGTCAATGCCGCTCTCTTATGGCACATGGGCTCTCCTGTGCCGCCACGAAGCTCCGGCCTTGCTTCGTTCCTGCATGAGCCCTGCAGACTGTGCCGGCATTGCAACCTAAGCCGGTGCAGGCCTCGAATGGGTCGCCCTCCCAAAAATAAAAATTAAAAAAAAAGAGGTCCGGCCGCTCTTTTCGTGCTCCAACGTGTACGATGCGCTGTCCTTGCACACGTTGGCCATACCGTATGCGTGGCAATGGACGTCGAGAGCAGGTCTTCGCTCCACAAGGTGTAGCCGATTGGCGTGCCCGCCGCGGCGGGTAACGTGCTGGAAGGGCCGGAATGCTTGTATCGACGGGGGCAAAAAAGCTTGGAAAACCCTCCCCCAAGTGCCTTCGCCGAAAGAGGCAATGATCATGTACGGCACTGGCTCAGTGTTTCGAATGCAAAGGGTAGGTTGACATCACAGACGTGGAGGCTTGAGCGCGGCCAGCTGTTTGTGTGTCGAAACTAAACATTCGGCCCCTCCATTACTTCAAAGTGTGTCCAACCCATGATGATTTAAGGCACACGTCCTGTCCTGCTCCCACTCGCCTTCTCCCCCCCTTCTTCCTCCCATTACCTTCGTTTGATCATATATACCCACATTTCACGTTTCAACCCTACAATACTCCTCTCGTTGTTCCGTCAATCGCTCAAACATTCGCTCTTATATAATCAAACCAATCCATACATCAATATGAAGCTCTCTGCTGCTCTTCTACTGGCTGCTGCCTCCCTTGCCGTGGCCTTGCCGGGCGATGGCAGTTATGGTAGCAGCGGTTCCGACGGAGGCATGAGCGGCGGTTATGGTGGTTCATCATCTGGGGGATCCGGGGAATCTGGCTGGGGATCCAGTAGTGGCAACAACAATGGCGGCTACGGCGGTAGCAGCAGCGGTGGCTACGGAGGCAACAACAACGGTGGCTACGGAGGCAACAGCAACGGCGGCTATGGTAGCAACGGCAACGGCGGCTATGGTAGCAACGGCAACGGCGGATACGGCGGCAGCGGAGGCGAAACCTCCAAGGACTGTACCACGTCCACCAAGGAAACAAAGACTACAAAGACTGCCAGCTCGCCAGTTTGGACGCTTCCTGCAGCAGAAACTACAACGTCGTCAAAGTCATCCGAAACATGGACCTGGAGCACGACCACTGAAAAGACAACTAAGACGACTGAGAAGTCAACATCATGGACGACTGAGAAGTCAACATCGTGGACGACTTCGACAGAAAAGAAGACGACTTCCACGGAAACAAAGACGACGACGAAGAGCGAGGCCTGGACCGGTACTTGGTCTATGTCGCCAAAGGGAACCCCATCCAAGCAAACCTACTCTCAGACCTGGCCATCGGTTCAGATCGCACCGTCTAACGTGCCTTACGTGACGGTCCCGAAGGTCGCTTCGACAGTGACCATCAACACCGAAGGTGCCGCGTCGACTGCTAAGACCACGGCCACGGGCGCTGGCAGCGTGCCTAAGATTTCGCAGACGACAACCGCTGGACCTCTCCAGGTCACAGCTAATGCTGCTGCCGACACGAAGTGGTCGGCTGCCGCCGGTCTGGTCGCCGCGCTTGGTCTGATTGCTGTTTAGGACGGTCCCTGCTCAGGATACGCGCTGTACAAAAATCTCACGTCGCAATCACGAATTGTCGCATAATAGACACTGGAGTTTTTCTCGTTGATCCCCCCTAGTGTAGCGTCGGCGCGCGCAATCACTTCTTGTTTCTTGCATATAGTTTAATACGCCCAGCAACGGTGGCGTAGTAATGACGCGCAGTTCTCAAAATATGAATCAAAATCTTTTAAGAAAAAAAAAAGTCATTCTCCGCTTCGTGTGAAACCAGTTGGCGAGGCTTTCATGACCATATCTAGCCTCTATTAAGCGTCGGTTTTTTTTTTCTCTAGTCTACATATGATATACAGTAGGCCTTGTGCGATCTACTTTTTTTCGATGAAAGCCTGTCCGCCCATATACGGTCTCAGCACCTCAGGAATTTCTACCCTCCGTGTTTCAGGATCGTAGCCGATCTCTAGGATACAAGCCAACACCCTCGGCACCGCCATAGCCGTTCCATTTACTGTATGCGGAAACTCCAGTTTACCCGCCTTACCCACTTTGACTCTCGTGTTTAGCCGCCGCGCTTGATAGTCTGTACATACGCTTGCAGAAGTGAGCTCACCCCAGCCGCCCTGCTCCTCACCTTCGACGTTGGTAGGCCGCATCCGCGACGGGAAGAGGGCCTCTATGTCACGCTTGCGGGCGGCGGATGCGCCGAGGTCATGAGTGGGCATTTCAAGAACACGGCAGTGTAAATTCAGAGAGGAGAGGATCTCTTGCTGCACAGCCAGCATTTCTTCAAAGAGCTGGTCCGAGTGAGAGATTAGTTCTGGTGAGGCCTCGAACACGTCTGTCGAGGACCTGGACGACGGCGTCGAAGGCTGGTCGGGCAACGTCCAGCCGAACATTTCAACCTTTGTGAACTCGTGTACGCGATAAAGGCCCTTCGTATCGACGCCGCGAGCGCCTGCTTCAGCGCGGTAACAGCGACTAACGCCAACGACTTTGAGGGGGAGCTCTGCCTCTGAAAACGTGTGGTTGGCCTTCATGCCCGCCAGCGGGATTTCTGCCGTGCCGGCCATGACGAGTTGTGGTTTCGCTGCGTCCTTCTCGGCCTGTTGTATCATGTATATCTGCTGTTCTTCGTTCTTATCCCTTGGCTGGAATCCACACGCGTCTGCCATGTGCGCGTACACCATTGAAGGCGGCGACACCACTTTCCATCCCCGCCTCATAGCCACGTTCAGCGCGTATTGCACCAGAGCTTGTTCTAGCAGCGCAGCTTCGTTCTTGAGGAAGTACCAGCCCCATCCCGACGTCAACGCTGAGCCCTCAAAATCCAGAAGGTCCAGCTCGGTGCCAATCTGATCGTGAGACTTCCACTTTCTGTTCGGGTGTTTCTCTAGTGGACTCTGATTGAATGTTGCCACCTGTTCAGGCTCTGATCCCACAGGTGTATGTCGACTTGTGAGGTTCGGCAGCGCTTCCGCCAGCTCTTGAATCTCCTTCTCGCAGCGCTTCTGCACTGTCTCGTACTCTGCCAATTGAGGTTGCAATTCCTTTGCTCTTCTCAGCAGCTCGTCCTTCTTTTCCGCAGCAGTGGGCAATTGCGCGTGGATTTTGTTGATCTGTTCCCGGAGCGGGCGGCTGTCTTGGTTGGCTTTACGCGCAACATCGGAAAGCTCGAGAATGCGCCATGAATTTTGCGAGAGGCTATCGTAGCGCCTATCAACGCAGTTCTGTGAGTACAGTCCAGGGCTTTGTCGAATATGTTTGATGTCTATAGACACCTTTGGAGCGACCGAAGGGCGCGAATAGCTATGAGAGGGTGAAAAGAGCCCAAAGCTCTTTAAGATCTTGCGCCGACATGACGGGCATGAGGAAAAAGGCTTTGAGGGAAGCGATGTCCTCATCTTTATATCATTGTCATTCCTCGTTTTATCGTGCGATTGGAGGGAAAAGAAGGCCGCAGCACTGATGGAAAGGGAATGGCGAGACAATTTACAATCGCCTTGGGTACAAAAAAAGGGTTCTGCGGCTGCGGTGATCCAGAATATTTCCTAATTAAGCGACTTCCCCGAATCCGTGGCTCGCTCCACAAAATCATCCTCGC
The DNA here is from genome assembly GCF_000836295.1 of Verruconis gallopava. Lineage (NCBI taxonomy): Eukaryota > Fungi > Ascomycota > Dothideomycetes > Venturiales > Sympoventuriaceae > Verruconis > Verruconis gallopava. The sequence continues at coordinate 944,346 of NW_015622140.1, read as the reverse complement.
GCTACTCCGTATTGTATCGTCAAATGGAAACAAAGCCTGCAGCACTGCACACGACATGGTAGCCGCTGCCGTGTGATACCCGCGTAGGCTTTTTATATGTTGAATTAGCACAACTGCGATGCTGGCCAAAGACCGTGTGAGAGAAATTTTGTTTTCCTACGGGCGTTAGAATAGACAGTCGATGGACCGGGAATGAGCGAGTTCGTGTGACAGCTTGCCTTTGAAAATAATCTCTGAGAACAAGATCCCGACGCCCCTTCGTCTGTCTTTGAAGATTCAACGAGAGAACCGGATATCAGCTTGGTTGATATCACGAGGCAGCGCCTGAGATTCAAGTCTAAACCCGCGGTAGAACAACGAAACTGGAGGTTTTTTTTTTCGTATAGTATAACACGAACACTGAATACATACTCTTCGCCGGCGAGGGTTCTAGATCCATAAATCCAATATCGAGCACAACAACTTCATGGCACAGCTCGACGCAAGGCAACTTAATGGTATATGAGCATGTATCATACCCAGCTCTACACGGCTCACCCGTTCAGCAACCACAGCAGCAACCAAACCACGAAGCACCCCAACAACAAAGTATTACCAAAATACATCGACCTGAGTCCAATCTCGCGGGCGTTTATGAATGATCGGCGCCGTAGTCCTGCGCCGTTACTGGAGCCGCTGCCGTTTTGGACAACAGTCGCAAAGACTGTGTCTTTCCACCAATCCCATGTTGATCTGTCTTGCGTAGTTTCTGTTGATCCCGTGGTGCAATTGGATGACGCGAGAGTAACTAGGCCAAGCGATGAGACAGTAAATGAAGGATAATCGGAAGACGCCCATGCAGAGGAAGTTGCGGTCGAGTCCTGGAGAGTGTTGGACACAGAAGTAGGATTCCATGAATATGTTGAAGATGAACCCTTTGGGTTAGATACTTTTAAGCTAGATTCAGACGTCGTCGAATCGATTGAGGATGAAGATGTGCTCGTTGCGGCCATAGGGGTGCTCGGTGGACTTGGAAGCAGACCCATACCACTAGTAAATGAGAACGCTGTGGAATATAACGAAGAAGCCGATGAATAAGTCACTATTCCATGAATTAGCATTGCTCGAAAAGTTTAAATGAAAGGTTTTTTCGTTGGCTGCTTCAATGGCATGAGGCAGAACGAACATCGACGAAACAATCACCTTTGGGGAGGACATGCTTTGCTGGGTTGGCATAAGAATTGACGAAGGTGGCGATGGGTTTTGGTTGTTCAGCGCAGTACTAGTTGTGGATGGGATTGCTATGTTTGCACTTGGAGTACTTATGGTGGCGCCATCGGCATCGAGCTCGATTGCAGTTGGCCTACCGTCAATGCCTGTATTGATCATAAGCAAGACGAAAGAAACTGATCATGCCTTGCGTACCACGACTAGCTGCCCATGTTCCTGGGATCTTCACAATCCATCCATCCCCGCAGTAATTGTGCTCAAGGGTGTCTGGTACGTAGCACCAATGGTATGTTTTGGTAAGATTGGCCGTGAGCACTGTGCTAGGTTCTTGCAGAGATGAGCAGACCATCGGCACAGGCTCAGAGCAAAGCTCGGTGTACGTCGTCTTAGCGCTCGTACCTACTTGAACTCTTGCCAATCTCTTAGAGGTGACAGATATTTTGTCTATCAAGGACATGGATACGTCATGACCGCAATACATGCTAGAGGTGTTCAACAAGGCTGCTCTAATCCATCATTAACAAAGAGTATACTAGTGAAACCATCTTGATACTAACGCTATATTGTGTTGCCTAGACAGAGGACTCGAGTTCGGGACATCCAGAGCTGATAATTGGTATGAGGTCGAAATGGTGGTAGGATGACCTATCGTCGTTGTTGTATCTTGAAACGTTGTTGTCTCGATCGTAACATAGGTCGTCCGTATATGTAGCACATGGTACGTGGTCTCCGTGAATTCATTCAGTTCTGGGACTGGCATCAAGGGAAGCAAAGCACCGGAGAAGGAAGATTCATCTTGTGCTTTATTAGCACCTTTCGTAAACATTATTGTAGAGAATGAATCGCGTGGATCTGGCAAAGTTCTCGTGCCAGGATTCAAGTCCGTGATCGCTGGATGGGAACCAAAGTTCCCTGTTGAGAAGCTTGCTGAAGTCGTTGGTAGCGCAGTAGTATGCGACTGAATAATAGAGTATATACTTGTCCTATTCGTACATGGCATCGAGACGAGATCCCTTTCTACGGCAGAGAAGGATTCGAGAGAGCTTTGACCTCCTAGAGGAACTTCACAAGCAGATGCTAGAGCAAGAGCTAGACCAAGGAAAGAGAATAGGATCTCTAAGAAGTTCATGTTCTGCGACGGGTGACAATGAACGGTTGCTCTGTGCTCTCGAATGCGTCTATCCCTGTGAGCGAATCAGAGGCTACAAGAGGAAGGTTAAGGTTGGAGAATGCAAAATGAGCTATGTAGTATGGTCGCGGAACGAAATAATTAATCATGATTCTTCAGGCCTCTGGTGGTAAGGAGATTGTGAGTCAGCATGATTAAATGACTGCTACGACAGACCTCCATTTGTAGATCAGTCACCGTATTTGTAGAAGTATGACTTAATGCAAGGTAGACGCGAGCAGCTGCGCATCATTGTGGAACTAAGAACTGTAACATTAAAAAGCATGATCTCACGAATTGACGGGAGAAAGTGATACTGCTGTGCATCTTGCATTCTGGCTTCTCGAACTATCGTTCGTGGCCCAATTATGATAATGAGTTCTCGGATTCAACGATGGAGGTTTGGAGCGTCGACTGGCCCGCAATGGAGACTTCCGTACGTTTGCTGCTCGCGGTGTTCAATATGTCGACACGACTCCCTATCATTCCTTCGAGGACCCAAGAATAACGAGGCGTAAATGCAAATATGTTCAGGCCAAGAGGGAGAGTTACGGGAGCCTAGTTAAAAGGCTTGATTCGCAGCACTTGGCGGAGAAGGGTGTTTTTTTGACATCGAAAGCAGTTACTACAATCCCGGAGATCGATGGCTAACTAGGACACCTTAGGTTTGACGGTCGAGAGGCACTGTCAGATGGCACTGAACGCCAAAGCTCGCATCAAAATTGGCGTGCGATTCTCACGTCGCTGGGAGATGTAGCGAAGGTCTTACCAGAGCCGAAACAGAAGCCAAAAGACTCACGGAGAACGCCCAGACCAAGATACGCAAGACACGGTAGAAGCAGTGATTCGGCGCTGTTCTCTGGTCAGCTCGAACCCCAACCTCGCCAAAAGAGAAAAAGGGTCGCCTACACCGTCAACGTTCAGTGAGGCCAAACGTCGTATGCCTTGTGAGGTTCTTTTCAGGTTAACCAAAAGCCTTACAAAATGTACAGTCACGGCCCTTAAACGCGTCCGGCTCTGCAGGATAAACACCCCGTGATCGAAATGAAGCTAACGAGAGGCCGTAGTGATAATAGACACCTTGTACAATCTCGCCCACACGCAAAGTAGCATTACGCATCGAAACGGCTTTCCCTGTCACAGTATTAGCTGTCGTTGCTGCATTTGTCACGGTCACCGTTCCAAAAGACCGTCGTCGCTCAGGAATCTCAGATCACGAAGGAAACCGAAGAAAGGAGACTTCTATTATGGGTATCTAGGAATGTGTAAGTCTACAGCTGATCTTCCGCTGTGATAGTCCTGATCTCTTGCTTGTCCTGCCTCTGGGCAATCCATAATATTAGTGGATGGTGACCTGGGATGGTGACTTTATCTCAGCGTTCCTCTTGTGCTAACTCATTTAAGGAAATCAAGACCGCGTGCACTGGTCATCCAAAAGCCTTCCGAATTGCTGCCAAGTCGATGAAGGCTAGGTTTTACGACTAAGCGACTTTTGACCTTCGTGCTCATAGAGTCTTCTTCCCAGCGACGTGGATTCTGCGTCAATAAAGCCGTTCGGCTTCATCATGCTTGAATTGAACAGACGGAAGCAATCCTCAATAATTTGCCTAATATCGTACGAGCTTAGCGTACAAGTGCTGATCGAGCAATGGAAATATGTTCGGAGCCAACGTGCGATGTCCGTCTACGAGGTTTGGAGCAGAAAAGAGCTCGGAGTACCTTTCGAAACCGGAGGCATGGAGGCATCATGGTGTGGGAAAAATAGCCGGAGGTTCAAAGTGATACAGCAGAAATAATCTCATCTCGGACACGGTATCAAATTTTGGCTCGACTGGCCGAGCTGGTTCCTGGACGTTGAGAGCAGTAATGTATGGGTCGGAGCAAGGGTTCCGCGGCCGAGAAGGCTCAACACTCAACTGTACCCAAGGGAAGCGGTGAAAGCTGGTGGAAGTCCTAAGATACTGAGCGGTAGAGCAGACTCGATCTTGGCAGTCTCGCTAGTCATCGCCTTCAGGATCTGCAGTCTCAGGAAAAAACGTGCAACCAGTTTGGAGCGCCTCTCCTCGACCAAATCATCGAGTCTGGAGATATTGTGGTGAAGTTTTGCAGCCTTCTCCTTCCGCTGATTCTCCAGACTTTTATCTAGACTCTTGCTGAGCTCCTCCAAGTCCTTTTCTTGCTTTCGGAGCAGCTCTAGCTTCTTGCCTTCCTGGTATCGAACGAGATTGCGCATCTCGGCTTCATGCTTCTTCGCTAAACGCTTGAGAGCTGATTGTTCTTCCTCGAGACGCAGATGGTGCTCGGGCGTTGCCTCGTCGCCAAGCGACGCAATTCTTGATGTTACATGCTTTATGGCGGTCGAATTTCTCACAGCTTTGTCGTCCATGGCAGCGCGATGGATCTCTCGCAAGCTCAATTCTTTATCGGCATGCCGGTCTTCCATCTTCTCGATCTCGGCCTCGTGCTGCAAAAGTGTTAGCGCTGCGCAGTCACATTGCACCGTTCAAGCAGGGGCCACTCGGGTGTCCCATCCTGCATGGGTAGCACGTAGACTGACCTCCTTTCGAAGTTCGGCAAGCTTAGTTTGCTTCCGCTCCTTGCTGTAAAGATAATTACGTCCGAGAATGAGTGGCAACGCAATATGCTGGTCGGTTGCGAAGCTGTTGAACCGGTGCATTTCCTCTTCACACAATGCCTGCAATTGCCGGAATGCTTTGGTTTGCATAAAGCTTTCTAAGCATTCCTTGTCTACGCCGGAGATATCTTGATGCGGCTGCTGCTCGCCAAAGGAGCTGATTGATGTTCGTGAGGATATCGAAAGACTTTGAATTGAGGACATATCTTGCGATTCATGCGAATTTGGCGACGCAAGATTTGGTTCCTCTGCAATTGTGCCATGATTGGAATTATTTTCGCTGTATTGCAGCGACGTATCCGTGGGCAAGTTGTCTGCGCGAGTACCACTTGGCCTGCTACTGCTGCCGCGCCGGAAGAACTGGGTGAGGCTGTGCCGACTGTCTCTTCGCTTACCAAATATGCGATTTGAGAACGAGGAGGACTGAGAGCTCGTGCTATTTAACGAGACTACCGATGTGGCAGGTGTTGGGTCGTGGGTGTTGTTCGAGGCGCTCGTTGAATGTCGCGCCGTCGTCCTGTCCGACGGAGGTGCCGACACAGACGGCCTTGAGGAAATCGATGCTCGCAACGAAGACGGTTGCAATGACGACCTTGCCGATGGATCTGAGGAGCTCGTCGAAGTTTTGTGATCCACGGTTGAATCTATCGTTTGAGTGGACTGTCGCAGGTGGGACAAATGCCTTGAAGACCGATGCGTCCTGCGTCTCTTCACGACGGGGAAATGCGACTCCGCGACGCCGACCTGGCGCGCTTCTCTGCGAAGCTTATTATCCAGCTCGTCTTCTGTTGTGCCTATTTGGAGCACTTCTGATTCGTAGTATGACTGATCGAATACTCTCGTCGTGCTCTCGAACCGATCCAGGGCCAAACAGAACCGCTGTTCACGCGAGAGTCCCGCCGATTGGGTCGCATCACTAATGTCTGGGACGTATATGCAGGCTTCGAGGATCTTTCGAAGGTTGATCAAGTCTGGCGTGCTGGGATCGAGTGTTGCTTCAGAGAGCGCCATTGCGGCGACTCTCTCTCTGCGCGACGCGGCAGGGGTGGGAAGCGTGCAGCTGAAGCTTCAATCTCTTTCCCTTGAGTGGAGCAGAGAAAAGGCCCTGCTCTTAAAGATTCTGTTCCCCTCAATGTGATAGCTGCCAGCCTCCACAGTGTTCGAGCCGGCGGCGGTATGATGATCGACCAGTCCGGCGGGATTGGGGGTGTACCGTGGGGCGGTTGCTGCTGTGTTTTCTGCGCAAGGCGACGGCAGGCGAGTCCAAGAGCCGTCAGGCAAGCCCTGTTTACGCTTTTCCAGGTATTTACGAGCGTTGTCCTGGTGTGCGCAGGTGGTGATCGCATAGACTGAATCCGCCGAGCTGGGGTCTTTTTTGGCGTCCAGTCGACGCTCGCTTTTGTCCGACGCCGGGCGCGCAATTGGTCAATCCAAGATCTACAACTGCTCCCAATTCCCCGATTCGCCAACGGCGTGGGATTCTGAACGATAAAGCTTTGCCTGGGCTCGGGTTGATCCTTTTTGCGTCGTGGTTGAGTCGCGCTGAACGGTTCAACAACTAAGTTCGGGCGACGCAGAGGAGGCACGAGGCGACTCTTTGAAGCACAGCGTGCGGAGTACGAGACGATGGATACATGCCACTATGTCCTATGCGGTCCGTAATGATGTGCATCTAGGGTGAAAGCTTGCTTCCCCTTACGCGGCCGGCTGACTCGTTGTCTTTAGTTTCATGACATCCAACGCGCTGGCTCGTCCTCGTGTGTTGAATCCTCCGCCCTTGATGCTACTGGCCACGGTCGTCTACTACTGGACATAATCTGCAGCCTGCCTGTGCATATCCCCAGCCGTCTAGACTCTGTGCCCCTGCCGGCGCCCTCGAAAAACGTGTCTTTCCCCAAGCGACGCTGTCTCCTCTGTCATGGGTCAGAGCCGACTCTCCCAAGACTGTTTTCCTCAATGCGCGATTCTCCCCTGCCTCCTCGCCCATCGCTGAAGCACCTTGGTGAGACTCAACCAAGAAGAGAAGTACGGCCGAAATAACCACGTTGCCCCCATGACCACCTCGTGCTCTCCGATTTCTATCTACTCTGATCTCTGGATCATGGACTTTCCGCTATTGCCGCGTGTTGAGGAAGATCCCCGCAGATCATTTGCTTTGTTTGAGCAGCACGAGCAGCTGTACCATCATCAGCACTGGCAACCCAACTCGGCTATGTACGTATACGTGTGTGTTTGTGTGTGTGTGTGTGAGGCTGAAATCAATCGAGACGCGACTCGTCTATGTCGCTGCTGCTGAATCCGCCCACGAACGAATGCTATTTCAACATCATGTCCGCTGATTCGCGCAAACTTCCCTGGCTAAAGCCGATTGCGATATAATGAGCACTCTTGGTCATGTACCATCAGTATCTGACCCATCACCCAGTACGTCGTCTTCTGCAATTCTAGGCGAAGAGACGAACTTGATAGATTGCGTTGTTATGGCATGCTACTTTGGGATTGTTGCATGGTCTACAGCCTCTTTTGGACGCTTCATATGCGAGGAGTATGCATGGCGGTCGCGCTGCCTTTCCTCATATAGATCCAGCCCGATCTTGACGTGCATTATTGCAGCTTTGGTTGGTTTCACATTGCGCCTGCTACTACGAGTTGTGCCCACGAGCTCATGTGAACACTCTCGAGTCCGACGATCGCTTCACAATCGCACACACGATTCATATAGGAAACGGAGATGAGGTCTGCGCTGAACAAGCGAGCTTTGTCATTTGGCTGCAACGAAAACGAGGCTCTGTTAGCACGTATCTGAAGACTTACTCGCTGACATCGCTTAGCGACCATGGACTCATCGTATGCGGCACAAGGAGTCATCTCAGCGCAAGAGAATTACCGAACATTGGCGCAAAAGTACTACATTTCAAGTGCGAGGGGTGATACTCCACTTCATTACCCGCGTCGTTGGATCACTGTACCCCTCAGCGAACCAAAACATGTCAGGATAATCAAACTCTGCTGCCGACTTGCCTTACAACGTGACTCGGAACAGATTGTCCAACACAGCCTACATGCCGCAACTCCGCTCTTGAGCTCTCACAATTGCGGATTCGCGAAGATTGGCTCATCAGACTCCTAGATATGTCATCTCTCTGACTCGTTTGACACCATGATCTACGGGCTTCTGTTACAGTGTTGACGTGCGAATGAAGTTAATCTACAAGTCTTGATGCTAGGATGGAAGCGTAACAACCACTTTTATTTGATCTTCTGCCATATTCAAGCACCCGTAGATTGCTGAGCGTACCAGGTGACGACGTAGACATACGGACAAAAGTCATCGGATTGGATGTCACTCTGAAGTATCATACCCTGTTGGAAAATTCTCCCCCCTTCATCCTCCCGCCCGCGGGCAAGTAGAACAATGGGGGCGGTCTATCAAGCTGGTGAGCGACTCCAGCCAGACCAGACCCGGGAAAACCGAAGTACTCGGAGAAAACCCTTGCGCACTCAGTGACACGCACAGCGTCTGAGCACGCCGCTCACCTGCGAACATCAGTAGCTGCTCAACACAAAAGGGAAAAGGAGGGTTGGGCGAGAGCGTGAATTTGTCGATCATCGATCTAAGTGGGTAAAGACAAGTTAGCATATTTCTTCTTATCCGTGGGGTGTCATGAAGGATCTGGGGCTTATGCACCAGGCTCTTTGTTAAACATGTCCAGCAAGAGAGCCTGTCGAAGACAACTGTGGTTGTCGGTTCGTTGATTGAAGAAGAATGGTGCCAGGTGGACAGTCGGCTTATAAGGACTCTGGCCAGCTCCGGCTACCTGCGGCCGCGTGACAATCTAATTGTTATCCAGACCAGAGAACTGATGTGAATGTGACTCTGCTTTGAGGCGTTGGCAATACCACATTCAAAGCCTCCTCCTCCGTCAGAGGACGTGCAGTCCCGTAGAAAGTTTAGTTTGATATGCTTTGCTGCCGTGTAAATGGCCTGCTACTCTACATTCGCAATTGGGAAGAAGATTTGCTGCCCTGTTGGAATGTCGCGCTGCCGCGATATCTTCAGATGATGGTCGGTGTAATCGTCGATTCTTGGCACATATGTTTTACAGCATGTGAAGGCTTTTAGGATGAGCTTGCTGCAAACGTCACCAAGCTTGTGCGCCGGCAAGTCTACCCAACAAGTCACAAAAATTCAGACGTGTCTCGTACTAATAACGAGAGGGGCACTTCAAAGACTGCGAAGGATGTCTCTCAAGGCATGGAGGACGTTCTATCTTTTAAGAACCAGAACCAAGTTTACTATCCCCTTAACGACGTTTCTCATAATGCTCAGAAATGCCTCTATCAAATCGGCAAACTTCAAGGGGAATGGAAAGAGAAGAAGGAATTCTGAAGGGTTCTCCAGAATAGTGCGGAGCGGACGTTTGTAAGCAGACCTCAGGTAATTACCAGAGCTATGTTGTTCAAGTCTGCACGATGAGCTAGAGCTCGTCGCCTTCAAACTTGTTGTAAATCAACAAGAGGACACACAGAAACTCTATCAAAGAGCATCAAGATATCATCGACAGTACGAGATGAGCAGATGAAGACTGTAAGACCTTGAATAAGACCTTGAAAAAGAAAAAAGAATTCTCTCAGACAGCTATGAAGTCAATAGAGAGGTTCAAATCAAGTGGTTGTAGAAGACGAGAGTTGAGAACCAAGTGTGTGAGAAGGACAAGATTCAATACTTCTATTTAGCCGACGTCTAGAGCATTCATGCTGGTGAGCTGAGCGGCGACAATGATCATCCGGCTACGAAAGTTGAGTTTCGTTCCAAGCACGATTTTCACGTCACAGAATTGATGGAAACGTCCTTCGAATGATGGCCGCTTTCTCAGCGCAAAGCAACCAGTCGGTGACAGGTCACGTTTTTAGATGACGGGGATGAGAGCGGAGTGGAGTCTAAGGGCCGCATTTGGTGGACCAAAGGGCTCGCATTCGAGGTCTGCAACTCGAGTCTTCCCCCGTGGACCACAAGCGCTACATGAGGCGGGCGTGGATCATTTGCGATACGGACGATCCGGCAGTTTCTTCGAGTGATTTCTTTCGTTTAGATGACCCTTACGGCTCGGATGCCAAGGCGGCGCGTGAAGAGCATCCAGAACTGGATATACATGAGGATCATCTTAAGTGCCAACCCGGCAAATCTTGACAAACTAAGGCGGTGAAAGTCAGGGGCGCTTCAAACAGCGCTTGTCTTCTCTTCTCCTCAAAACAGGCCATCTGAAATAGCAGCAGACGTTCAAGTTTTGCTGCAGATTGACCTGACAAATTTTGAAATTTGTTGGGTTCTTGCGACCTGCCTCCTCACCGTGTGGTCACGAAAAATCTGCGTCTCGTTTTTGTCGTCCCAGTCAGAGAGTCAGAGAGGGGTCCTCGAACGATCTTACAAGCTTTGCTCCCTCAGTAGAGCTGGAACTTGACTGATGACCGTATCGAGCGGTTTAGGGATGGGATAGGTTCCTGGCATTCTGGCGAAATGTAGACAAAATCTCTGTGATCTGATCATATAACTCATACATCAAAGATATTCTGGTGGCCCCTATTGGACGCGGTCGGATCTGGATGGCTAAAGTAGGCGATGCTTCCGTCGCTTCCTTATCAGTGGAATCTTATGACGGAGGTTGAACGGATCTTAGCAAGAGTCAAAGCGGAAAACCTCACGGACTTGGAAAATCAAATCGCCCCCCCGGAAGAGCGATGAGAACGTCATCCATCTCGAGAAGGCATAAAACGAGCAGCAGCAGCAAATTCTGCGAGTGAAACGTCAAGCCGAAGCCAATGACAGGGTGGTCAGCTCACGACCCTGGAAACACGATTCAGTGCCGACATGTGTCCGAACGCTGCTACGAGTAGGGACTCTCGACTTTGCGTCTTGGTTATGTCATGCCGGGCTTCGAAATAGCAGCGCGGTCGAGGTACGGGACACTTTGGTTTCATGCGAATACTGTAGGCGACACTTGCATAGTTTAACTCTCGGTATTGCCAACCCAATTTGGATCGTCGACTTCTCTTACCTTGGGCCGTTTTATGTCGATAGATTTTCCCAGCAAGACGTGTGTCTTTCTCGCTTCCACCTGTACATCTCTCTCTTTTCTCGTGAAAAGAGGGTCTCTCATCACCACCTGCACAGTTGCTGGTTGATTTAGCCAAGACTCTTATCGCCGAAAAGAAAAAAAAAGCCAACGTTGACGTTGAAGATGCTTTACGTTTGAAAATCGTGTGCTTTTGAACTTCCCCCTTTTCAAGGCTATGGAATACGCGAACTTAGGTCACACTATGAGTCACAGTGCTCTCGCCATCTCATCCATCTACGCGACCCTTTATTCTACCACGAAATGTATTGGTTGACCCCACCAAAGAATTTAGAAGGTGGAATGACCGCTGTAACACCGTTCCATTTCATTGTCTGGGCTTGCTCTCGGAGAGAACCAATCGAATAAGCAAATGTGGTATTGGCTGCCGTGTTTGTATCGATTACGGTGGCCAACGATCTACTGGGATGGTCTACAAAAGTGCATAAGAAGGTAACAACGTCTAAGCCGTAATCGGCATGATCATGACGTGTATTAAATTGATGTGATTTTTTTTTTCCCAGGTTCGTTGCTGTTGTGATGACCGCCCCTTGCATGGTCCGCAAGCAGAAATGAGAAAAAAGGTTGCGATCAATTCAATATCCACGTGATCATGAAATGTATTCGAAACATTGGTGTCCGGATATGTCGCTCATAAGAGGGATTGTATGGACTGAGGGGGAAAACTCGGGCGTCTTTACCAGGTGGAGCGACGCTGGTGAACGATCCCATTTCTTACACGTAATGGTGAGCGCACAGCCAGGTTGAATCCTTATCCTCCGTTCAGGACGTTGCGGGGATGCCGGACCACGAATGCGTTTCATGTTTTCTCGCTCGCGAGTTGATCCTTGGATGTGAGGTTTCACATCTGTTCAAGCTGTCGCCTCGAGTGTATTCAGGTATGGAATTAATCATAGTAACCAACGAAATACACTTGAATACTGTCCCCCCATCGTCGCGCTTGATTTGCCAACGGAGTTGACAATGCAAGCGCAAAAATTCACCTGTAGCTGAAACGTGAAGTCAAACGCGCGCTGTGCATAGCAAATCGATGTTTGTCTGCTTGGCGAAGCACCTTCGGTGGAGGAGGATGGCTTGCGTCCGAACGAGGTGTTAGGGAGCGACGCAAAGCGTTGGCCTTGTTCCGCGAATAATGACAAAGGGAGGTCATGGCATGCTTATCCGGCCATATATTGGTTGCTAAGGCAGCCAAATGCATGCTGACCCTTGATCACAGAGGGAGAGAAAGTTGATTGATCATCATGGCCCAAGAGTGCCCGATCGGTCGCTGGCCGGAGGTGACATCGGAACGGTCGGGACAGCCACAGCAACGGGGCGGAGGCAAGGGCAAGTGCACGGCAAGACGAGAGGACGGTCTAGGTCGACGATAGAAAAGTCTGCCATGACTTTGGACGGAACGAGCACTGAGCGAGCCGAAAATGCTGGTGCTAAGATCAGACGAATTGAGGTCGGGCGCGTCACGTTAGCGCGCTCTCAATTTTTGTCGCAACAGGGGTCCAGATACGGATGTTGCCGCTGCGCACTAAAGGCACGCCCCCCAGGCACGGATCGAGCCCGCATCTGCCTGCAACGTCAAGTATCGCGGTGAGCAGCGCAGCTTGCCTGAACGCTGAACCACAACGGCTCGTACAACTTGGTCGGGCGAGCACCGCTATTCAGCCCGCTGCCCGTCGCCTTGGGCCCAATGATCACGGGGGTCCAGGGCCGGCTGGACGTGGAATGCCTCCTGCAGTGTGGGGGCAGAGCGAGCGACTGCGAGGGAACAGCGTGCTTGCCTGGGGACGGCTTTGAACGAGCCAAATCAACTCGGAACGGTTGCGGAAGAGAATGGGGGTATCAAAGCCGGTCAAAAAGTCAACTCCAATCCTCAGCCAACCACGTAAATCACGATCATTGCTGTGCCCTACGGAGGTGAGACAAGTCCGCCGGCGACAGGGCGGGAAAAAAAAAAGGTTGGAACCGCAGCTGGGTTCGGCGAAAGGAAAGTTGCTTAGACTTAGCGCTGCGTCGAGCGCGTATTGCTGTAATTATCGTCGATGAAGTGCCAGTGTGGCACTGACCAGTGATGATGGTCCAGCGCTCGTGTAAGCCGAGACGACCAGATCCCGAATACAGAGCGCAGGCGGCGCGAGAAGCGTCCAGGTCGCCGGCAGACAGGCTCTGCTCGCGCGCTGGTTTGCACGCCAGCAATCTGGCCGGCAGGACGCGATGGACGACGCATCCTCGGTGCATGAGGTGATGATTCGTGCTGATCATATGTTGTCGTTCCAGATTGGCCAACGAGCGGCCGCCCGTCAAAAGACTTGCTGGGCGGTCCGCTGGGTCCAAGCTTGGCCCTGCGTGCTTGTATCTGAGTAGTTTCCCTTCCTTGGCCAGCCCATTCCTTCGTCCCAACTATACACGTCGCCCTCCTGCCCGTCGTCTCGTCTTGTCGTTACTTTCCGCATCGTGACGCCCGAACCGCGCGACAGACGCTCTCTTACCGCTCGTTTCCCATCATACTCGGACGGAATCGCGGGCGACGCATCGTTCTGGGGCCAGATGCTTGCGTAGCTGGTCGTGATATTGCCTCTCCGTCCGAGTGTTGCCCCCCCGTAATCGAGTCTTTGGCCCACCACAGGCATCCGTCCGCGCAGTAAATGCAACCGTCCTCTGCTGCGATCGCGAAGTTTCTGTTTGGACACCGCGCAACCTTAGATGGGTGAATCGGAGAATGAGGTCGGACAAGCGGCAAAGACATCTGCGTTCCAGGCGATAAACGGCAAAAGTATGGGCGGCGACGTCGATGCCGCGAGCCGCAGCAGCGCTGCAACTTCACGCGAAGCGAGTCGCGGCCTGACCGTCGAAGAGAGTGGCAGTCTCAATGGCAGGCCGCACTCCAAGTCCACGCTGTCGCGACTCGCCTCGCCCAACCCGTCCACCGCCGGCCGCACACCCGCAAACGAAGACTCCGCACAGTCTGGCGCCGTGACCAGGCGAGCCTCGACGTCGTCCCAAGTCTCGTCCCCACAACCGCTCGCCCCTTCGTACAGCACGCGGTCGCGAAAGCGACCTGGCGCCGCGCGGCCAAACTACGCCGAGGATGCGGAGGCGGAGATGGACTTTGAGATGCAACAGCAACAGCCACGGCAGAACGGCTCTGCTTCGCGGCGGGACTCGTCGTCAGAGGCGGAGGAGACCGGCATGAACATCGCGGAAGCGGTCACGCAACAGCTCAAATACGAGGCGCACGAAAAGAAGAAGCACGATAGAAATGCGAAGCGCGGCCCACGTGCCGCAACAAAGGACGCGAAAGTCAACGGGTGGAACGCAGTCAACAACGGCGAGTCGACGCCCGCGGCGGACTCGTCTTCGGTGTCTGCTGGTAATCTCTCGACTTTGCCACGCAAGCGCAAGGCCGCTGCTGTGGCCACGCAAAACATCGCCGCCAGCTCACAGTCTACTCCGCAAAGCGCTATCAACGGCAAAAAGAACGCAACGCCCGCAACAAAGTCATCTGAGCGCGAAACCAATATGGTATTTTTTGAGAAGTGCAATTCGCGTCTCAACAAGGACGGCCACCTTGTGTCGGACGACGGCGTTGTGTATGCACCAAATGGTAAGCTTTTGTCGCTCCCGCCTCGATCTCCACTATGCTTGTCTGGCCTGCCTTCTCTCATAATTCAGCTTGCTGACAATCTCTCAGATCACGTGTATCTCATTTGTGAGCCTCCTGGTGAACCATACTACCTTGGACGGATTATGGAGTTTCGCACCAAGGTTCCGGACGATCCTTCGACGCCTGTCGAGTACCTGCGAATCAATTGGGCATATCGGCCTCGTGATGTTCAGCGCTTCGTGAACGACTCACGTCTCGTATACGTGACAATGCATTCTGATCTATGCCCGCTGTCGTCGCTACGTGGAAAATGTCAAGTACGGCACCGTGCCGAAATCGACGACCTCGATGAGTATCGAAAGCAGCCTGATTCGTTTTGGTTCAATCAGTGTTTCGATCGGTTCATCCACAGGTGGTATGAGGTTATACCTACCTCCCAAGTCGTGAACGTTCCTCAAAATGTCAAAAAAGCCCTGGACGAGCGATGGGACTATATCGTGGTGGAAGCCAGTCGAGTCAAAGAGCTCACTAGCGCGGTAAAGAGCTGCACTCGATGCTCCGGCTATTGTGCGAAGTAAGTCTGTTCTGTACAACAATGCGACAAATTCTAACCTCATTGGCAGCGACGATTCGGTCGATTGCGCTCTATGCAAAAAAACGTATCACTTGCAATGTGTTCGACCCCCACTGGCGAAGAAGCCGTCACGTGGTTTTGCTTGGGCTTGCGCCATCTGCAGTAGAGACCAAGAGCGCAAGCTCGAGGCGCGCAGGACCCCACTCATCGATGGGACGACTGATGTTGATGAGGAGGAAATCGTCGAGGAGGAAGAAGAGCACCCGGTGGAAGACGAAGATCCCGCAGAAGTAAAGCCAGCAGACGACAAAGTTGAAGATGTCGCTCCGGAAGCCGAGATAGCACATGCGAAGATGTGGCCTATGCGTTACCTAGGCATCCACTGCCGGGTTGAAGATGTCCTTCAGTACGAAGACAGGGCCATTTATCCACGTGCGAGCTCACGGCTCGGACCAAAGCATCAGGCCAACGTGCCGGAGTGGTATGGGCGACCAGTCCAGCTTGTGAAGCCGACAGAGATCAAGAGAAAATACGTCAAGAGCGGAAGCAATAAGAAGGACACGAAACTCACAAAAGAAACCCAGCAAGCCATCGAGGCGGATCGCGCAGCGAAAGCCAAAAGAGCGAAGTACATTGAGGACGAGCCAATAGGATATGTGGCTCGGGGTGAGGATTTCCCGAACGACGACAAGGCAAACTGTACTGCTCAGCTTTTGTTCCGACTGCCTGCTGTAGGCGAACATTCTTCCCGTGGCCTGGATGATGCGACAATTCCCCCAGAGGAGGTTGTAGACGCCTACATGGAAAGAACGCGCGAGGCTGCAGCGCAAATAGGTGTAGAGCCTACCTCAACTGATTTCTTAGATCGTGCAGTTGCTCTTTTACAGAAACACGACTTCAATCCGGACGCTGCGTTGAAAGAACTCAAGAAAACGAAGGCCGTGGGTTCGTGGCCAAACTCACGTTGGGGTTGGGGTACACGCGATGGCTTACGAGACCCCAGCAAGACGTTGACGGAGGACGAGAAGAAGCGATTTGCAGACGGAGTACGGAGATACGGCTCTGAATTGCGCCTCGTGCGGCAGCATGTGAGGACGATATCGCACGCAGACACTGTTCGTTATTGGTACTGGTGGAAAAAGCAGCCACAAGGCCGCAGGATTTGGGGCTCGTACGACGGACGGAAGAACGCGTCGAAAAAGAAAGCGGCTGCAGTTGAAGCATCGACGAAGCTTCTGGACGACATTGCAGACGATCAGGACGACTCCGCATTTGACAATCAAAAGGTTTATGATCTTAACAAGCGCATGCAATGCAAGTTCTGCAATACGAAGCGATCTCGGTTCTGGCGACGAGCCCCAAACACCAACCCCGGCGAAACAGTACTGGGCGACCAGCGAAGCAAAGAAAAGAATACACATTACAATGTTGCTTTGTGCCAACGTTGTGCTCGCCTCTGGCGCAAATATGCTATTCGATGGGAAGATCAAGACGAAACTGCGAAGAAGATATCACAAGGTGGAGGGCGAGCCTGGAAACGCCGCGTCGACGAGGAACTTATCAAAGAGTGGGCCATTGCGGCTGAAACAGCAGATCTTCCGCCTATCGAACCGGAGGATATGCCGGGTGTAATACCTCACCGACACATGGACGTGGACGAGCCGGCACGAAAGAAGATGAAAGGTTCTGAAGGAGCTATTCCAACTCCGGCGGTTGTCGTTGAGAAGGAAAAGAAGAAGACGCCTACGGCATCAGCACCACCTCCTCCGCCTAAAGAACCAACGCCGCCACCGGTGCCGAATCCACCGAAGATGCGTGTATTCCCTTGCGCCGTTTGCGATGCCTACGAGACCCCCTCGGATCCAGTACTAGTATGCAGAGACTGTCGTCTCACTGTGCACCGCGGTTGCTATGGAGTCTCTGAACACAAGAACGGCCAGAAGTGGAGCTGCGACCCGTGCTCGAACGATCGTAGAGAAATTGCGGCCATGAATTCGGCTGACCCCGCCGCATACGTAAGTTGCTTAGTTTACACATAAAAGCCAGACTCGCGAACTAATTCTCAACCAGCGGTACGAATGCGTATTGTGCCCGATCAGGGTCACTGAAACTTCGATGATCGAGCCTCCAAGGATATCGCACAAGAAAAAGACAGAACGTGACCGTGAGAGAGAGCGGCTGGAGAAAGAGCTTGCCGACGAGTTTGCAAGGAACTACCGCAAACAGCAAATCGAACGAGGCAGGCCAGTCGTTCCTCGGGAGGCTCTCAAACGCACAGCAGACAATAAGTGGGTGCATGTCACCTGCGCACTGTGGACGCCGGAGGTGAAATTTAGCAACGCAGCTGCCCTTGAAGTTGCAGAAGGTATCCCACTGATCCCACGGGCGAGGAGAGAGCAGGTCTGTAAACTGTGCAAGACCAACATCGGTGCTTGTGTGGCTTGTCACCACTGCCATGCTAGCTTCCATATTGCGTGCGCATACAAGGCCAATTATATCTTCGGCTTCGATGTCAACCCTGTCAAAGGCTCCAGGAGAGACGGCGTCCAAATTGTCAAGCTGGGCGAAGAAACTGGTACATTGACGGCCGCTATTTGGTGCAAGGAGCACTCCTCCAGTGCGATAAAGACAATCATACACTATCTTAATGAGGTAGTCGATGAAAGTGGGAAGCTCGCTCTCCAGTTATTTGCAGAGACATACAAGCAGGCGGACTTGACGCTTACGGGCACTGCGCGGAAAGCAAATTATCTGGATGAGATCACGAAGACCTCCGCGCCGGTGGCATCGACTGGGTCGAATAGACGCATTTCCACAGCACCGGCTCCTGGCATGAGAAGTGCTAGGAACTCGATTGCTGGTCCGATCAAAGACACAGAGATACAAGATGGGGACGTTCGAATGACAAGCCCTGAAGGCGAGCTGCCTGAACGTCGCTGTGCTGTCTGCAAAATCGATGTATCTCCCAGGTGGTGGCCACATGAACCTGTCAAGCCAGCTGTTCATGCCCCAGCTGTTCAGCCACCTAATGCAGCTCAGCCGAACGGGCTTGGGATCAACGGCATCCATTCAGATGGACCTGCTCGTGACGCGTCTCGAATGGAGATCGATGGTTCACAGCTACCAAATGGGCATGGACCTCTGCTTGCGGGTCAGTCTCTTATCAACGGCACAGGTCCAGAGAAGGCGTCGACGGTCGAGGTACAATACGATTGTAACAAATGCCACTGGAGGCGCAAGTACGACCCAGAGAATTTATACAAGCCAAAAGAGCCCGAGCAGAAACTGATTTACGAGCCAATCCGCTCGCCACCTCGGCCTCCGCTCTACCCAGGGCATCCACCGCCAGTTCCCGCACATCCGCATCATGGATGGCCGCATTTCGGTAATGGTCCATCTGCAGGATCACCGCCTGCGCCGATACATCATTTGCCACCCCATCACGGCACTTATCATCCTGTTCATGCTGCTCCCGGATCAGGATTCGGTATCGGCCAACCACCTCCGCTACGGCAGTATCCTCCTCCTGCTTCAAGCTCACATCAAGGGCCAGCGCCTTTGCATGTCATCCAGCAAGTTATCCCGAATGGACTACCTTCTCCACGCGGGCCACCAGTGCGCTCGCCAACGCATCCCCCACCTTTGAGTGGTCCGCCAATGCACAGACAGGCAGAGAGCCCTTTTAACGGACCGACTCCGACAGGCCCCTATGCTTCACAGTTTCGCCATCATGGTAGTCCGGTGCCAACAGGGGTCGCACAGCCACCGCAGAATGGACCACGGCCTTCCACCCCGCGCGATGTACCGCCAAGCTCGTCAACATCACGTCTTCCGCACGGGGCGAGTGCGAGCCCAAACGTGCGCAATATTCTTAACGATTAAAGGCCAAAAAGGCTCTATTCACAACCTTTTGTGGATTCGCTATCATACATACTCTCTCTTTTCTATCCCCTTGTAGACTGATACACAAAAGTCTGAATTTTGTCTCGTTTGTTCAATACCCGGCTTCTGCGGTGTACGTAGTAAAAATCATGGCTGGTGGGAATGGAGTGTCTGAGCAAGCATCGTTTCTCATCTGCGATGTGCAAAGTACACCACGCAAGGCGGCGCACTGAGGGCCATTTCCTTGTGAGTGCGATTTGCGCAAGCAGACCCCTCGTATGGTGTAACTTTGATCAGAGCCTGGTCAAGGGTCGTCCACAAAACGGCACTGCAGAAACTTTCGTGCATTTAGTTTCCGGGCATTGTTGCATGGGGTTATTAGCAGATGGAGTACGGAGGTAGAGGCAGCTTTATGGAGTGGCGCTGTGATAGCGGATGATGTATGTGTATCACTAGACATTCAATTACGAAAGACCAAGATGTTCTGCTGAGCTCCCCTTTTCTTCTTTCTTTCTTTCTTTTCTTCCCCATTTTCTGTTTTGAATATTTTACTCAATCTACACTGCTCGCTCCAGAGGCGGCCAAAAGCTAAAGGCTTTCAAGCCCTCGTTGGAGCTTCCTCTGACGAAGGCCTGTGGCGTTCAAACTGTTGGGAAGCAAAACGCACCATATGAAGAGGTTAAACAACTACAGAATCGCACACGCAATACGTGTTACCGGCTTTTTGCGGATCAAGGTTGCGAGTGTCAAGAACCGATGGTCGGTTGATGCAGACCTTTGAATCGAGGTGGGGCTGACATCATTGGGCCGCCAGCGCGTTGATTGGCTGCCACGAGCTGCAAGTCGCGTCGAGGTTTGGCGACCTTTGCTCATCTCGTGCCGGACGAGAAAACAAGCACGACTTCTTACAGCATAGCAATTGCTGCCTCTAACCCCCTCAATTAAGACATACGAGCTTCGCCTGCAGCTTAGCGGCGTCGTGTCGGGCCGGATTTTTTCGAGCAACCTTTTCTTTTTCCACTGTCTTTCTCTCCATGTTCTATCGCGTCCAGAGCGCGTCTCAAGCCCGATAGCGAGTCCGTTTTGTCGGCGAAAGGGCGACAATGTATCTCCCTCGAAGCCTCATCTCGCTCTTGTACACGCACCTGATAAACAAACACCATGCGTTGTCGCCGCCTGTCTTGCTGCTCGTCTCGCTGGATCCGGACGCGTTATGCGCCTGCCGAATCTTGACGGCTCTGTTCAAGCGGGACTATATTCCGCACAAAATCCAGCCGATCTCTGGCTATGGCGACCTTGCCCGGGCAGGTGAGGAGCTTGTCCGGCCCATGCGTACAACGGATGGAGGAAGCGGAGGTGTAGTGGTCTGCCTGGGCGTAGGTGGATTAGTGGATCTGGAAGCTATGCTTGGACTTGAGGTCGATGAAGATGGCCAGGGAGGTATGGGTGATGTCGAAGTTTGGGTCATTGATTCGCGAAGACCATGGAACCTGAGCAATGTGTTCGGTGTGCAGAGCTTAGGCTCTCCGGCGGCGGACGGCCAGGTTGTACCGCACGTTGAGGGGGTGCAACAGGGCAGGATCACCGAGAAGTATACACCAGGGAAAGGAGGGATCGTCGTTTTCGACGACGGCGATATCGAAGATGAGCTCGGCGCAGAGAGAGAGGCGTACTGCGCGCTGGCGGAGATGCCTGAGCTTGGCGAGGAGGATCTGGACGACTCGGATGTCAACGAGGTTGCAGAATCCGAGGCAGATGAGGAGAGGATTCCGGATTCTGCGCAGCCAGGGCAAAAGAGGAAGTCCCCTTCGGCTGAGGACAACGATTCGGAGAGTGAGGCAGATGAAGGGACGCCACGGAAACGAAGGAGGAGTAACTCGGTACGGTAAATGACCCAACTAGCTATATTGCAGCTGACAAAGCTCTTAGAACTCCTCAATAGATACAACGCCCGAACGGCCGGCTCGACGTGGATTGATGATCACATCACACCAACGATCAGATCCAGATCCTCTCGTTCGCTCGGATTCACCCTCGTCTGTGGCTCCAGCGCCATCTAGAGATCAGCAACCCTCTGCGCGAAAGTTAAGAAGACAACTGTTGAAGTTGCGTAGAAAGCACGACGCGGTCATCAACGCGTATCAAAACCTTGGAACGTCGTATTCGGAACCGATCTCGTCGCTTATGTACAGTCTGGCATCGGAGCTTGGACGTGAAGATAACGACTTGCTGTGGCAGGCCATTGTCGGAGTCAGCAGCCTCGAATTGGCCGGGAAAACGAACAACGGTGTTGGCCTGGCACCAGTTTCGACGTCAGGAACAACATCGAGCTGGACGCGTGACCGAGGCGAGCGTATACGATCCGTATTACGCGACGAAGTGCGAAGATTGAACCCCACGGATCTCAAAGACATTGCACGCGTCGAGAGCATGGGCGACGCGAACGGCATCATCCAAACGCATGCACGGAGCCCGAATGATAATTCAATCCGGCTCTCTCCAGAACCCCGACTTCTCCTAGTACGGCATTGGAGTCTGTACGACAGCATGAAGCATTCGCCATTCTTGGGCACAAAACTGCATATCTGGAGCGAGGCAGGCAGAAAACGCTTGGATAAGCTATTGGCGAAGATGGGCATCAGCTTGACGCAGGGCAAGCAGAATTACACGCACATGGACATGGAGCTCAAGAGGGGGCTCCGGGAACGGCTTCTAAAGTATGCCCCAATGTACGGACTGGATGGTTTGGTCCCGCCACAAGTGAGTCGTGGCGTGGGAGGCAAAGAAGGCTGGGGTTTCGTACGTTGCTGGGGTTGGAAAGCTTGTCTCAGCGCACTTGATGTTGGTGTCATTATCGGTGCCATTCTCGAAGTCGGCGACATGGACGATAAGCTTAAAGCCGCTCTTGACATGCCACCACCAGTTTCCCGTCACAACTCTGGCAGAGAGACGCCTCGAACTCAGGAGGAAACACCTGTTCAGGAAGAGGTGCAGACGATGGATGAGAAGCGGGAAGACGCAATTACCAAGCGATTCTGGACAGCGTACGACGCACTGGACAAAGTCTCCATCTTGACCGAACACATCCCTACTGCACAGCATTTGCACAGAGCAATCTTGCGAACAGGATCTTCTCTCCTCGAAAAGAGGCAAATTCGTCATCTGCGAGCGTTCCGTATCGGCGTTGTCAAGGAAGGCCCAGACGTGCAGCTTTTTACTCACCCAGGCGCACTTATCAAACTCGCTTTGTGGGTAGCAGAAGCCATCACAGAAATGGAAGGCTCAAAGGGCCGAAAGGGCGGTGAGCTTGTCATGGCAGGCTTGGATGAGGCCCGCGGCGTGTATGTCGTCGTTGGTCTCGGCGGAGGGGCTGATGTGGTCAAACAAAGAGAGATTCAACAACGACGTGAAGAAAAACGCAAGGAAAAGGAGAGGAAACGCGAAGAGCGCAAAGCTGAAAAGGAACGGAAGAAGAGGCTGAAGCGAGAACGATATGAGGCCAATGGTCTGGAGTGGGACTCTGACCTCGAAGAGGAGGATGATACTGAAGATGAAGACAGCGAATCTGAGAGCGAAGATGAGCTTGATTACGAGGAGACTGCAAACAAGGGCAAGGGCCTTAATAGGTTCGGCATTGCTTTCAGCGAGGCAGTGGATGAGACAGGCGCGAGAGTGAGACAGGATAGCTTCGAGCATTGCGTCGTGGAAGTCAAGAAGGAGGATCTGAGTAGTTTTCTGGAGGCACTTAGCCTGAAAGCCGTGGTAGGATAAATAACTGCGAACTCCGCGTGGACGACGCTGCGCGACGTGATCACGACAGTGAATTGGGGCTGGTTTGTCTCTGGGCTTTTTTTTTTTTTTTTTTTTTTTTTGGAATACGGGGAACCACTTCACGATATGCACAAACAGCTCGCTCGCATTAACATCGGCATAGCTATGGCGTTTTAGAGACCCAAATCCAAGACATACTATTTTACGACAACGCTTTTAAGCGACGCGGTTAAGCACTTTTTTTAAAGATTCAATATTTCACATTACACGACACCTTCCTGTTTGTTCCTCTCCCGGTGAGCATTATACGCATTTACCATCTCTTTAGGCCATAGCAGCCGCTTCAGTCCAAACCAGGGGGTGTTGACTGGAGAAGGGCCGGTGTAAACCAATAAGTCATACAGGAACGCTCCAAAAAAACATCCGCAAAACGGCGCTACCATGGGGATCCAGAAATAGTAGCCACCGGCGCTCCACACCTCGTGACCGTATCCCACAATGTAGCTGAAGAGACGAGGGCCAAAGTCTCGCGCCAGGTTTATGGCATAGCCGGTTTCCCAGCCGAAGCAAGCGCCTAGTCCAAAGATGAGGAAAAAGAGCGCGAGCGGAAACCAGTTCCCTCCGCCCTTGGACACGCCGTTGTTGGTGTCGTCCTTGAGGGCGAGAATGACGAGCATGAGGATGCTGCTCGCGATGAACTCGGAGAAGAACATGCTCGTTTTGGTCATGAACGAGGCAGGGTAGGTGCAGAATATGCCCGCCGTTGCGTTCGGGCTGGGCGGCACCGTTCTGACGCCGTGGCCTTCGAAGGCGTTGATGGCGTTGATGTAATTTGCATACACGATGCCAGCGGCGACGAAGCCGCCGAGGAACTGCGCGACGAAGTACACGGGAAACCTCCGCCAGGGCAGGCCTCTGAAGTAGCAGTTGGCGAAGGTGACGGCGGGGTTGAGGTAGGCACCTGAGTCGCCAGCGACGTAGATGCCGAGCATGACCTATGGAGACATCTCTTGTGTTAGGACGCAGGCTGGGAGCAGATTTCCAAGGCAGAAACTCACACCGAGGCCCCAGCCCCACGAGATGGATTGGTAGCTGCCGAACCCGTCGCCGCCTGGTGCGCTCGTCGAGCCGGTGCTGAGAAGGACCTGCGCCACGCTTCCGTTGCCGAAGAGGACGAGGATCATGACGCCGAGGAACTCCGCAAAGGGCTCTCGGAGGGCGAGGCGGATTCTGCTCCATAGATAATCCTGGTGCGGCGCGGTGTCGTGCGTCTCGTCAATCGGTGCCAACGGATGGAGGCCCAAAGCACTTCGCAAGCCCGTCATGCGATGCGAGGTTTTCGCGGTCTCAAGGCGGCGGGCGGCCGCCGATCCACTGCTATGGGCCGTTGGCAGCGCCGCGAGGTTGTCCGGGTCTGATCTGGTCCATTGACTCGGGCTGTCCTTGCTGAACACTTCCGTTGTGCCCATGTTGGGCCACTCTCCCACGTTCTCTGGAAGGGTATCCCGGACACGATCGTGGTTCGACGACGGACTGCGTTCTTCCGCCATCCTTTCCGTCCCAGTAGCGTCTCGAACTGAAAAGAAAAAAAAATCTGAAAAGGAGTTCTTTCTAAGAATTAATGTAGGGCAAGTACTGCAGGGATGACTAAACGCGTCTGACGGCCACTCACAGCGGACGACGGCACATTTCCGACCACGCAGAGGGGGTAGAGGAAGAAGAGAACGAGCATGGCACAGGCAATAGACCGGGCTCTCCCCATGGTTTATAACAGAAGAAAACCCCCTTCGCACAGAGAAAGTATGCTCCAGCCTCTGCGAACTATGACGTTGTTACAACCCGATGATGACTTTCGGACATGGGCTCGTACGCGATGTGGAGGTGGCTTGTGGTTTGATCGTGGATTGCGTCAAAGCTATGCTTTTCGTTGCCCCGACGCTTTACACCTATCGACGTCCGGCAGTTCAATCGCCAATCAGAGACGAGAAACTGGATCAAAAAAAAAGGGGCGGATGTACGGTCCAGAACGGTTTTCCCTTTTAAAAAAAATATTCAATAAAAAAAAAACCGAAAACGGTCGCCCAAGTTTTTGAGAAGTTTAGTTTTTCTGCAACGGTTCAGCGCCGAGTGAAGATCTACCAGACCGAAACCAGAGCAAGATCGTCGGCCAAGACAGTCGAACACGGTGGAGAACAACCTCCAGCGCTTCCTTTTTTGGTTGCTCGTCCTGTTCGGCGGTCGATCGAGTACCCGCCAAAAGGGATGGAAATGGCAAAGGCGGCGTACGCTTGTGCTCCTCGCCAAAGGTAAGACGGCCCGAATGCAACAAGTTTCTTCGATTTCTTAAAAAGGTTTGAGGTAGACCAAGAAGGCAAAAAGAGGCCCGTGAGTGTCTCACCGGCGAGTGGATTACACACATTACAATATTATCCTGGTTTGTCCGCTATTCTTCCGACCGTTATCCCAATCCCAATCCCAGTAATTGGTATCATATACCCATGTGAAAGCCCTCTCTTCGATGCGCCCAAGCTTAGATTGCATGCGATTTTGAACTTCGGCTGTGCCAGGTGATGAGAGAACACTTGCTACGTTACAGGCCCGAATCGATCTGGTCGGGAACGTTGCCAGCTGCCTCCCATGCCGCCCAGTCGACACATGTTTGTTCGAGGGCGGAAGGCACCTGGTACGTGATCGCATCGGGCCTTTCCAAAATGTTGACATAGAGCCCAGCGCTCACGTGCCAGGCGATGTGGCAGTGCAACGGCCACAGACCTGGATTATCCATCTTGAACTGTATCACCGCATAGCCGTTGCCATCGCTCGTTGCCCCTGGCAGGTAATGGACATCTCGAGCCTGCGTATCCGAGGGGTTGACGATAGTGCCGTCCCATGTCCCGACTCCGTCCGCGAGGACGTTGAAATCGTGACCGTGAAGATGCTTCAAAACAGTTAGATCAAGCGAATCTCGCGTGAGGCGACAGGCGTCAAACTTACCATGGGATGCGGGAACGCAAATGTGTTCTCGAAGATGATGCGGATAGAGCTCTTGGACGAATCAAACGTATACACGTTCCAATCAGACTCGAATGTTGTGTTGCCGCCGATAATCTGGTCGAGTAGATTGACGTTGTAGTCCGCGTGGAATGTCGAGTTATTCATGAACCACACAAAGTTTGTGCCATTGGATGCGAACTCCATAGTGATAGTCTGGGTGAAAACATCCGCATCATCATCAAGCGCGATCGGGCACAAAGCTCGCGTCAAGCTCAGATCGTCATTTTGGCACCTCAAAAGCTGGTCGCTGGTGGCATCGCTCGTGGACGTCGGTTCCGAATCGGTGTCTGCGCCGTCGTAGTAGACAGCAGCAACGCCTTCGGTGACGACACCGGACGTGAGAGCACATCCAGTTCCCGCCAATGCATTGCCGCCGGTAGCACGCATCCAGTATGAATCCCCGGCACTACCGGTTGCCTCAACCTTCGTCATGGTTAGCTATCGTATACCTTGTCTACCAGGAAAGAAACATACAATAATGTCCGAACGCTGTCCGACGCCAACGGTCACGACATTCGTTGTGTAAGGGACGATCGGCACGAAGTCGTTCGCAATGACTGTCAGATTGTGGCCATCGATGTGGAACTTGAGAATGGCCTCGGCCGAAGGGTTGATAAGACGCATGCGGTACTTCTTGCCAGGAGTGAATTGGAACTTGGATATACCCGCGTTGGCAGTGCAGACAGCGGTGGTATTGTCACACGGGTAGTTCATCTTTCCGTTAATCAAAATGTTATCGGAAAGTGGTAGGCCACCGGCCATCGTAGTTTCAACTAGAGAGTAGTAGTCCGCGTGGTACCAATCATTGATGAAAACAGGCCCTAGATCCTCGTCGTAGCAAGCACCCGGGATCTGAGGACCGTGAACGACGACTGGCCCAAGAGCGCCACCAGCGTACTGAGAGCTATAGTGAGAATGATACCTAAACCAATTAGTTTAAAGATTACTCCAGCAATGCTATCTATCTGTCTCACCAGCTGGTCCCAATGTGGTCCGCACGGTAGGTGTATGTCACACTCTTGCCAGGGGCAATGGGACACTGTTGCACCGAAGGCACACCGTCGTAATATGGAGTTTCCTGCTGCAGAAACCCGTGCCAGTGCAACGAGGTTCCTTCACCTTGCTCTTGAGAATATTCGGGGAGGTCGTTTGTCACAGTGACTTGAATCCAATCGCCCCAGTTTGCCTCGATGAGCGGGCCAGGGAACTGATTGTTGACGACTAGGCCATTCTTCTGGACACCATCTGGCGCAATCGTGGCATAGGCTACTGTAAATTCATAGGTGCGCGTGACTCCCGTGTCCGGCATCTTGCTAGCACAGAACGCTGCCGTATTGTTTGCAGAGCAGCTTGGCGCCGAACTAGACGGCGATGCAGAGCTTGATGAGCTTGACGTGACCAAGCTGAACGAGGTTGTGCTCTTTGTGCCATTTGACGAGGCGCTGTAGGTAGGATATGCTGAGTACGCCGCAGAGGTGTAATGTACGCCAGAGACGTACGAAGAGGAGACAGCTGAAGTATAGTACGATCCAGAGCCCGACTTCGAGGACGAGGCTGAGTAGCCGCTTCCAAGGTACGAGGACAGTCGAGGGCAGTCGATCAGGCCCCACTGGGAGTCGCCGTTCGTTTCTTCTTGAGACAATCCGGGGGTAAGATCCTTCCCCACCTGTTGCCAAGCAGGGGACTTGTACTCGCTAGCAGAATATCCGCCCGATGGTTTCGGAGCCTTGGTCGGCAGCGGCGGAGGAGTCGATGCTCCGCTGCTTGGCTTTCCGGGCCAGTCGACATAATACGGGATAAAGTCGTTGGGGTTGTAAAATGGGCCGTTCGGATTCAAAGAACTCGGAGAAAAGGTAGGAAAGGTGACGCCAGGATAAGTGAAGTCCGAGGGAGGTGTGTACTGTTGAGTGACGGCTTCTACACTGTCCGTGGCAGCCCATGAGCCTTCCGCGGCACTTGTGGTCGCAGTGCTCGCCGCAGCGGCGTTGGCGACAGACGTCGTCTGTTCCCAGCCTTCGCCGACGGTGACGGTAGTGTACACCGTTGTCGTTGTCCTCACGCAAGTATCATCGTTTCCCGGAAATGGAACAGCACGAACTGATGAAAGAAATGAGAGACTGGAAAGTGCAAAAGCATAACGAGTGATCGCTGCCATACTATAACCAATGGCAGCCAACGAATGACTGTATTAGAAATGAAATAACGAATGACTGAGGTAGGAAATGAGAATGGAAGCATACAGCAAGGTTGGTCACGATCAGTATTTATTTCGATTCAGCATCAACCACCGTCTCCCAACTAATTCGAAGCCACCCGAAAGCGCCATGTTGAGTGTTGTCCCTGCCAAGAAGTTGAAGAGAAAAGAAGTATGTATTTTGCAGAGACGTTCATAGGAAATGGTCAGACAGAGTACGAAAATAGCTGCGTATGCACGAACAGGAGATCCACAGAAAGATGCGGCCAGGTGATCCCAGCCCAAGTGCAGATGTACCGTTGCTGGATTAAGCTTTAGCAAAGGAAAGCCGCGCAGCTTTGTTACCGCTTGTGGGGATGGCCGCGAGGAAGAAAGCTTACGTACGACTAGCATATCTGGTTCAGGTCTGGTGGTGTTGTTCGCTTGTTTCGACGCCACTGACGCGTCATCCAACGACAGGCGCTGTTCGCACCCGTAGACTACACGCGCCCGATACCTTCTGCAGTTTTAAGCCTCAATCCAGCGGCGGGTTCCTGCGTTAGAAATGAAAGTAAAAAGAGAACCAGAAGATCTGACTCCGCAGGCGCTTCCTGTGCAGAGTCCACGTCTTGCATCTAAGCCGTCATCACGACCCGTTAGTGACGCTAACACGAGGACGTGTTGAGGGTTGCATAGCTGCTCCTAATCAACTTCGACCCGCGTATTCGACGATTTGACTTAGAAGGGGCGAAAAGTCCACAGGCTACAGAAGCCATTTTCGTGGTGCTGACATGGTCTGTTCAACGCAGCGAACAGCATCTCACCCCGGCTCACAAACTGCCTGCAAAAAGACACTGTTAATCTCGAGCCAGTCAGCGACGTGGAGGTGCCCCTTGCATGAGTAATTGTGGCTCGTCGTTTCGATCCATCTGCGTGGGAAGTAAAAACCCCTGTGAGACGGGCCTAGTAGTTTTGAGTGGCGTCTGGTTGTACGACCTGTTTTTGGACCCCTTGATGAATTTTCACATAATCCCAACCTTGTATTCTTACCAATAATGTCATAGACTTGTGCTTTCCGCGAGGACAAGTCCAGTTGAGCCGGACGTGAGTCCGTGATCTGGGCTGACTCAGCTTTTGTCGAGGCCGCCACGAAAGGCCTCAGTAGTAGTAGTTCTAGCGTTTGATTCCCTTGCCTCAGATCGATGAGAAGACGGGTGTTGATCATTGATTGCACACTATTCAACTCCACACAATTCATAAAGGAGATCTAAGCTTATCAGAAAACCTCCCCTGAAACATACTCCATCCTGTGCAATCTTTTGATAGAGAGAGAGCAGCACGAAGAGTGCCCTGTAGTCAAAGCGAGTGCGATCAAGTACCGAGGGCGAGATTGATCTCCTGCATATTGTTTCAGGGGCACTTCTTGATCTGTTGTCTCACCCGAAAGATACGGTGACCTCCATCGGATTATTTGTCTTTGCCTCCGCACGATGAGATACTCTTCCGTCATGACTGGTTGCTGCTGTCGCGTGCTGTCGCGCGTGGCTTGGTGCCGAGAAAAAAAAATTGCGACGATGAAGCCAGCTAGCCAGCCATCTAAGACGCCTTCTGGGAATTCCGAGTACGCTAGACGTTTCCTAATCGTGCGCTAACGAGGCCGCGTAGTTGGCCGTAGATTCTTCAGCCATCAGATATGCCGTCAACCACGGTCACTGGATGTCTTTTCTAAAGGAGAGCTCGGCCGCGTTGAGCCTGTCGGTGTGGATTGCGGTGCCTGTGTGCGATCAATTAGTTGCTTATTGAAGCGAGAGAACCAGGACACTGCTCCCTGATGTGAAAATCGTCCTTCTGGACCGGAGCGAGTCAAGCATTTTGAAGCATCAACTTATCTCGTCGAGGGCAACAAGAATGGAAACGCCGGTGAGCTTTAAGGATCCCTGCGTGTGCCGCCTACGACGAGATCCTCCTAGTGCTCGCTTCGGGTGCAGCTCGGGAAAGAATAAAAAAAGAAGAAAAGAAAAAAAAAGATATCAAAACAATCAGTAGGTGTCAGGTTCATCAAGACGAGCACGTCGATTTGAAAATATCCCGAATTATTCCCAACTCCAAATTTATGACAACGCTAAGGGGAAGCACTAAGTACACATGATCACGAGTCCAGATGTGTGACATTCTGGTCCCTACAACTCATCCTTGACGTCCTCCTTCCATGGCTCATCAACGATCTCCTCAATCTCTTCAATAATGATCGGGCCGCCATCCGTCACAATTTTGGGGGCCGCGAGTGGCTCTTCAGAAGCTTCGGGGACAGGGACCTCTGACTTCGGTGTGGTGTAGTCTGCATCGCTGATCAAATGCTCCGGTAGCTTCTCTTTCCTGCCCTCATTCATCTTGATGGAATCGACCCAGTCGCTGAGTTCTGCCACTCCAAATGTTTCCCCTTCGTACCTGCGCACCCAAGACCTTTTCGCATTCGTGGCGATGATCTCTACAGCGTTTGCTTTCAGCGAAAGAGCCTCTCGGATTGAAGACGCCAGAGGATTTGCGTCTGAAACAGCGTAGAATGGGAAGATACCACGACCTGACAACCGATGGCGGATGTCGCTCAGATTTGAAATGGCTAATTCTGCAGAATTCGAAGTTCCATCCTCCTTCCCGTCTTCTCTCGGCACAAGGACAAGAACGCACGTCTTGGCTTTAGGGTTGAGACATTTTGTATGTAGCTCGGATTCCGTGTTGAGGTATTCAAGCGATCGGATAGGTTCTGCAGCTTCAACTGGCTTGGCAAAATCCGCGGTCGTGTCTGATGACGGCTTCGTCTCCTCTTCAAGGGTCTCTGAAGATGAGTCGACGGGCTCGGACGAAGTATCCTCGGAACGATCGGAAGCATATTGCTTGAAACCCTTTTCCGCCTTCTTATCCTTCTTAGGCTTGGACTTCTTAACTCCTTCTGGCGCCGGATCTGGGTTAGGTAATATGGAAGTGCTCTCTGTGATAAACTTGCTCATGGCTTCCTTTTTGAGATCTCCACTGTAGACGAGTGGTTCCTCTGAACCGGCTGGAACTACAACGAATGTGGGAAATTTGGTGATACCGTACTTGGCGACAGTGTCTTTCTCTTTGTCTCGTACCTGCGCTACCGATACACTACCAAGATAGTCGATTGCCAGTGATTTGAGCAAAGCGCTCGTTGTACCTTTGTCGCTGAATAGAATGGCTTTCGCCTTGCCATTGGCCTCCTTGAGCCACTCATCCATGGTCGTGTCCGTGACGCGCTTAACGTGGTTGGGAATCTTCTCAACGACTGCATCGACGATGGCCTTTGCGGTACGAGCTCCCTGGTAATCCTCGATGATGGGTCGTCCCGGCTTTTTGCCTGGTCGAACGATCTTCAAGGTTGGGAAACCCTGAACACCCATGCTACCGCAGAATGGCTTATTTGCATCGTCATCACAGTCGACCGCAGCAACTTTGGCCAGCCCTTTGAGGTTTTGTGCGGCCTTTTCATAAGCCGGCTGCAGATTTTTACAGTGCCCACACCACGGTGCATAGAATCTTGATGAGATCAATAAAGAGTGTCATGATCCAGCATCACTACGCACTTACTCAACGATCTATCCGGCGATTAATGAGCTGTCCGTCGAGTAGAACCGGGTCACTTACGGAGGTATAATTCGATTGTGCAATGAGCGTGTCATATGTTTTCCCCGTGATGGAGAGCACTGCTGAACTTTTTGGATATAGTCCAGCGTGAGCGGGCGTTGAGAAGATTGCAGCGGCTGCTGCAAGGGCAAGAGACGTAGATAGTGCCATGGTTTTCGAATCAGAGCTATTTTGAGATCATGACTGCCTTTGACGTTGGACTCACACAGGTATATATATGTATCACGAAGACTCCGTAGTTGCAAGTTGTCCAGATCGGAATGGCGCCGCATCAGCCTTGTCCAGGTTTGGCGCCATCTCCTGCGGGGATGCGAGCGGATCCAGGTGGCTGGAGCTCAGCACCGGAGAAGAAAACAAGAGCATATGAAGAGCAGCACGCCAGCACCTACTGGGGGCACCGATCCTATTTCACCGTAGCATAATCCCCCGTCTCCGAAAGCGAAACATACACAGCACAAGTTTTGCGCATCGACGATGGCTGCACCGCTCCCGGCGCCGTTCAAGAAGGCGGATATAGCACGCTTTGCGACCAAAGCGAAGGAACTGGAGAAGGTTAAGCCTGTAGTAGCATACTGGTGTACGTTCGGCTCTTAGGCATGCGGTCTCAGAAGCTCATTATGCGTAGGCAACTACTTCGTCGTCAATCAGATACTTAACAAAGGACTGCACACAGAGTCAAACGAATGTATGGCATACACTACAACGCTGATGGACAAGCTTGAGACGTTTAAGAACGAGAATGCGGACAACGACGCCGTCCATGACGACGTTGCGGCGCAGGCGTACATTGAACAGTTTGCACAGGACGTTTTCAACAGAGCGGATACAGCTATGATGTCGAACAAAGCCACAGCGTGAGTGCCATCATCACTGGTCCTGGAAGACATCCTGATGAGGATCAGACAAACCGCCCAAACCTTCCAAGCAGCGTCGACACTGCTCGACCTGTTAGCAATATGGCAAACGCCTCTCAGTCAAGAGATTGCTGTCAAATCGAAATACGCCAAATTCCATGCCTTGCGCATAGCAAAGGCTTTGCGCAGTGGTGAGGATCCGAACCTCTCCAACCCGACTCGAGAACCGCATACAGAGCCACCAGCCTTATCGCCGGACGACCCGGAGGTCCGGCGCATAAATGGGCTACAGCCAACAGTTGAGGATGTCCCAGACAGCTCGTTGCTACCATCGGCTTCGGATAATCCTCCAGCGGATGCGCTGTCGCCCACGACACACGTGCAGACGGCTCCCACCGCTGCTCCGCGACCAGAAGTTCCATCTGTGGGAGCTTCGGCCTCGGATGGATATTTTCCAATCATTCCCACATTCACCTCCGAGCAAGCTGCACCGAGTTTGCCTACAGCACCAGAAGACTCGGCGCCGAATGTGACCATGGTTTCACCGGGCTCGACATCCGCCCCCATGTCGTCGCCAGCTGCGAACTTCTACATTGCACAAGGTCGTCCAATCGAACCTTCAGTACCGGCAGAGTCCCCCGGCCAGCCTCAGGTGCAACCTGTAGCGCCATCGCAATACCACATGCCTACGCCTACCGCGCCGCATCAATTCATCTCCCCACCGCAGCAAACCACGCTGTCAGCGCCTTCGCTTGCACCACAACCTTCTATACAGGCGCAGCAGCCAGCACTGACGCAGCTGCCGCAGACAATGCCGGGACAGTATAATCGGGATGATGAATCTATAATGCAAGCGCAGAAGCATGCCAAATGGGCCATTTCGGCGTTGAATTTCGAGGACGTGGATACCGCGGTCAAGGAGTTGAGAATCGCATTAAGAGCATTGGGTGCGTGATCAAAAAGAAGATGATAAAGAAGGAAAAAAGAAGGAAAAGGTTCCACAAACAAGCAAAATTTGAGGAGCAAACGAGAAACGCCCTTCGACTCTATGCAAACATATAGATATCCGTGAAAGACGAAAGATACCCCCCCCAAGCTGTCCGTGTATATCAACAATGTCATCCCAACGCATTTCCTCGCTCAGTTACGAGTTCGACGGAAACATTCTGCGCCCGTAAATCAAGCCCGTCTTTATTTTGCCCATTTGAAAAAAGTCGTATGCAGTCAAAGAGAATCGCCTGCATCGAGGGTGTGCTCGACTATCACGTCAATCGAATGAGATTCGTGATGTTTCGAAGGTAAGAAAAAGAGATCCACTGTAAACGCCGCCCTTGCAAGGTAATTTTTTTAGGGGAAAAAATTATCAGTATATCATTTCACAGACTCCACGCGAAGATGTAATTGCGTGACGTTAGTACGAGAAGTTGCCTCCTGGAGGAAGAAACGTCGTCCAAAAATAGTTGTCGGCGTCAGGGGTGAAGTGAGAAGTAGTAGTAGTACTTGAGCCTTCATACGCGTATGGGCTTTCCGTAGGGATCGAAGGTTGGAATGACGGGCCATACACTGGAGCTTGAGGCGAAACGTGACCGCTGGTGGTACTCCAGGCACTGTGTTCAGCGACGGCCGGCAGAGATGTTAGAGCTGGGCAATAAGTCTTAGTGTATACATTCAGGGTGTTTAACGAGACACACTTACGCTGCACGGGAAACGCCCGTTTCTCTAGCATCTCCAGAGCCGCTCGGCATTTCTTTGCAGCAATGCCAAAAGTCTCGTACTTCTGTAGGCATACCATACATTTCTGAAAGCTCTGTTGAAGCTCTGTACCATTTTCCAGGCCCGGCAAATGAGCACAAAGCCGCCCGGCGTGTACGACCGTTGCGCAAAAGTACACATCTGCAATCTGTTAAAAGATGGGCTTACAATGAAAAGACCATGGACGTACAATACAGACCGTACCACCACGGGATCAAAGGAGTATGGACTCCAATAATGTCGTTGTAAACGGCATCAATAACCGCTTTATTGACCTCAAGGCACGTTTTAGCACATTGAGTTAGGCTGCTTAGCTTGACATGATGCTCGGCGGACTCGAGTTCTTCCGAGGGCTGGGAGCCGACGCTATAATTGTATAAGGCTAGTATGGCAGGACGCAGCAAGAAGACTCTCATGTGAAGATAGCTGCAACGTTAACTGGACCGGTCGTAAATTTAGAAATGAGTCTTACCGAACGTTCAGCATTTGAGATTGCCTCACGAAAAGAGGATATGTTTCCCCTGCGCTTACTTGCAGGTGTTTCGGAAGCCGCCTATTCCACGAAACCATTGTCGCGTCGAGATTGACCATTATCTGTAACTGTTCGGAGCTGATACTGCTATTGCCATCTCGAAAAGCTTCGCCTGGTACATGGATTGTCGCGCTAGACTCTTCTCGTGCACTATGTAAGTCCAATATCTGCCCCAGGTAATGTATTAAGTGTAGAGATTCGAGAAAGAAATCGATGTTACGAGGTGACTGTCCCTTTAGAATCAGTGCGCCGCTATACAATTCTTCATCTGAACGATCAGGTAGATTGTAAATGAAGTTGGAAGTTACACTGGGGTGTAGCATCTGCGGCTTGCCGTAGATCAAAGCCAAGATCCTATGTAGACGTGAGTTTCAGGACAGAAATGGTATCATAGGCGCCAGAAGCGAGCAGGCGACATGTAATCCATCGTGACTCAAACGTTCAAAATTATAGGCCAGGTCTTACCTATCCATGGTAACACAACCGGCCCACACTCTTCGTCTCATCGCCTCTTCCAACTCGAACGAAGGCGCCCAATAGCTCTCCATGAATTGCGGAGGAGAGATGTGCAAGCCAATTCCTTGGGCAACTCGAACAGCGAGTCCAACAAGATTCCAGCACATCTCCCACGAATGCGTGCTCTGGAGGTACTGACTGGAGAGCAGCAGACATTGAACAAATTCGATGTTCCCCTGTTCTAAGAAGTGAACCTTGAGCGAATTGATAGCTCGACTGTAAAAGAGGGCACTCATCGAAGTTCGCCGAACCGGCTCCAGATAATCCGCATTCTGTGCTCCCAGCGCAAAAACGGAGTTCAGCAAGGCATAGAACGCGTCTGTCTCAATCTCTGACGATGGCGGGCCATATTCGCCATGTTGAGGTTGCCACAGTTGCGCGTACGTGCTCATGAAGACTTGTCGAATCAAAAAGGGATACAGACTATACACTTTCTCGAAATAGCTGTCAACGAGCGCATCAGCCTCCGCTCTTGGAGGAATGGTCCAGTTTCTCACAGCGTGCGATATGTTCAACGATCGCCCTGCCCAACAATGGCACACCTGTGGCATTTTACGTGTCCGTTGATCGGGTATTCCTTGGCCCTTTGCCGAACCTTCTGCCCACGGAGAAAATGGGTAGTCGAAATTCGTGGCAGTGGATTGGCTCGTATATTCAGGCCTTTTGGCTCTGAAGCCCCGACAGTGGGAACATAAAAGACCTCCTGGAGTTCCCATGACACCTATTCCGAGAAAAACGTTATCGAACTCCTCGGTGCCGGAGCTGGTACTGCTGTACCCAAAGCTATGAGCATGTTAGCGCCGAAAGACTGTACTCAACGTTTGATGTGGACTTGCGAGGGGTGCTCGGCAACCGCAGTCGCTTTGTCTTCAAAGGAGCTCCCTATTGCAGGCTGTTCAGTTGACATTAGAGCCCTAAATTCCTGGCTGGGCGGCGAACTCTGCTTTAAATGTAGCCCAGCTGGTGACGCCGACGTCGCCGCTTGTTGCAATTGTTCCAGGCGTTCCTCTAGCTCTTTGATTCGCGCGCGCAGCGATTCGACGTAACTTGAAAGATGTATTTAGGCTCACATTAGATTGCAGTCGTCATGAACAATACCTTGAGCTGCCGCGTTTCAAATTCTCATCGGTGTAGACACAAGCAGGCGAAGGCTTTCGCCTCGCACAATTTCCGCATTTTGGACGCTCGCCATCGCATTTTCTGTCATTTTATTAGCCTACAGTCGTGCGATACTTTGCCGATGAGCTTGAGCTGCATGCCGATAAGAAGCAGACGGAAGAAACTATGGTGTTGTGAGGTACTTGCCGCTGGGGTATTTACCTTTTCCTCTCTCTACATTCAACACAGGCTAGACTGACCTTCTTCCTCTTCGACTCGGACATGGCTAAAACTGAAAGAGCATGTACGAACCATGCTGTCGGGACTTAGGTGCTTTACGGAATCCCCATAATATTATATCAGCGGCAGTTTTTCAAGACAAAGGCTCGTGCGTGGCCAATTGTACGCTTTTCAGCCCGTTCGGTCATTCTCTTGGCCAGCACATCCAATCCCCGGCCGGATCGATCTCCAGATCCCGCGCTTCCCCGTGCTTCGCGCTGGGTGTATCCAAAGGAAAGGGTATTAATAGCTCCCAAGACAAGGCCGCATCTGTACCTGTAAGATCTTCGCGACGGAATCGTTCCAGCATGAGCGAATTCCTGTTCGGCTTCCTCACGCCACTGAAGGCAAGCTGTTGCATGGACAGGACGATGCAGGCAATGGAACGAGCATTGTCTGAGTTCGCCACTCCCCGCCTGAAGCTCTTGTGCGATCTACATTGCTTACGGGCAGGGCTGCGCACCCAGGGAAAATGCCAGCGACTAATGCGAGCTCACGACGCGTGCGCGAGTCGATCGAAAGCTATGCGATATGCACGAAAGGTCGACACGGACAAGGGTATTCTTGTCGATGGTAAGCGCTGACATGCGCAGCGTCTTCCGCCTACGTTCCCATTGGCGACCTTGCCCGAACGTTCGCCCGGACTCGTCTTCCATCTGTCGCTCTCCAACTTTGGCCAAGCCAATGAAAACTAGCACGGTCGCAGCTTGTTCAGCTTTTGTATTTGCAACGGTTCTCGTAAGCCTTGTGCTTCTCTTTGCTTTCGGTAGCAGAATGCGCGGGCCCCAAGAAGGTCAAGGATGTTTTTGGAACGCGGATCCCAACGATCATATCTTCTCATGACATACGACTTTGGTGTAAAGATGCTCCGCTTACATCCGTGGCTCCTTGGATACGAGTACTGTCCAAAGAGTTTCTACCAATTCTGTCATGGACGGTTGTAAACCTAGAATGATGCCTAAAGAGAACAGCGCACCAAGTTGCTCTCTGTCAATCATGGTGCAAAAACCAGGTCGCAAAGTTGATTGCCAACGGCTCGTCTTCAGGGCCTTGTCAGATGTGAAGAAGGTGAAATCAAAATGTCGATGTCGCATTCTCCTCCGGGCAGGTGAAAACCGGCACCGCAGATTATGTCTTACTTCCAGCCAGGATCTCCTCGTTGCAAGACCAACCAGCTCATCCGATTCCTTGAACGCGAAGACTCTTTCTATCATGCAAAAAATTACCATGAAGATCAGGATTAATCAATTTGATACACATTTATCTCGTTCTGACAAATCTCCCAGTGAACCGAGTCACATCTCTAGGTACCTCGTCTTCAAAGACGTCGTTCGACTTTGCAGCTTGGAAACCCCAATATTGCTCTCACGCCGTCGCTTCCCTTGCTCCTTCTGTAGATAGGATCTTCTGCATCGCTGCGCTGCCTCGACACTATCTATCACTTCTAAGAGTCATGCGTGAAGCCGC
The DNA here is from genome assembly GCF_000836295.1 of Verruconis gallopava. Lineage (NCBI taxonomy): Eukaryota > Fungi > Ascomycota > Dothideomycetes > Venturiales > Sympoventuriaceae > Verruconis > Verruconis gallopava. The sequence goes on along the minus strand of NW_015622140.1, from coordinate 905,987 downwards.
ACTGGGTCTAGGGCCTGTTTCTTGAGTGCGAAGATGTCCTGATTAGCCGAGCTGCAACCCGCACGGCTCAATCCACGTCTTGTGCCGTGCAATCGATACCTCCATCCACAGGCTGCTGATCCGATCCTATCAGATCGTCGTCAAGCTAGACACTGCATATTTACACTAAAGCCCTGTAGCCTACCGAGGGTCATATTTGAAGCCTTGTGGCCTCAGCCCATAAGTGGCGAGATTAGAACTACCGGTAGATGTGGCTGATTGGCTGACTTAACTCGCGGTGCTAACGTTATTCCAGCGCTGCACGTGACAAATTCGACACAATCGACGCCCGTTCTTACTCGTAGGAGTGACTGAGAAAGGACGAAGTGAATCAGACCAGTCGAGGCGGGTGGGTGCGACGAAGCGTCCGGTAATGAGGAGCATCATCTTATGTAGTTACAGACAGTTTTCTGGAAGCCATTCGATAAGCGTCCCCGCACACTGCCTGGCCACCGTGAGGTCCCGTCTCCCGTCATCCTTCAACCCCCAGCCTCATGAAACTGCATCTTCTACGATATATGCTCCTAAGACCCTGAAACAGTTTTCACTTTCTCCGAAAAACTTCGCTGGTCGAAAGGAATACCTTTGCCACAACAAGTACGGACAAGCTCCCGGATCTGACACGAATGGCGCAGTTGAAACGATCAGTAGGCGTGCCAATGTGCTGCCGATCTTGAGATCAGTGATTAGGATGAAGGAATGACTGTAGAGCGTGATTTCTTTAGTTTAAAACTCCGTATACTCTCTATGCTTTGTACATTCGTCAAAAAAGAAACATGTCTCTATCGGATAGTCCGCTCGAGGTACCATGGAATCTTCCGCATGGAGAGGGATGTAGAAGCAGAGTGCATGTAGCAAAATACGCTTATCAATTTGGTGCGAAGACTACCAAAATCACATACGTGAACAGTACGACCAACTGCAATCGCCATGAGCCCCAGAATGCTTATGTATCGCCATGTTCGTTGACAGTCCCGTAACCCATTCTTCTTTCCCTATTCCGCGCACGTCCCGTGATGTCCTGCCAAGTTGCATTGAAACGCCTGCCCGTACTTGCCAGCAAACCCTCTTCTTCGTCTGCCTCTGCCGCTTCATCGATTCCTTCAATGTCGAGCTTTGGAGTTCTGAACAGAGTCAATACGAAAACGATGAAATAGACGCCCAAGAATGCGAACTGCGCCCAGAAATCGAACACTCCAAAGAAAGGGAAGTTGATGGTAACGCGGTTGATAAATGTGGAGACAACTGACGGCGTACAAACGTCTCTTGCAATCGGGTTCGTCGCCAGCTCTGTGCAGGGCTTGATCTGCGACTTGTGCTTGGTACAGTCTGGTTGCTCGCCTGGATGCTGAACTGGGATATCGCAGTATGTCTGAGGACCAAATGTCGAGTACTGGGGTGCAACCATCGTAGCAACGCTATAGTTAATTGCTAAAACGATGAGCGTGAGGAGCACTGTGGCCAGAAGCATTGCTTGAGGAGTTGTGCGTCCCTTCTGTATCTTAAAGATGACGACCCACAGAAACCGAATGCCCGCAGTAGCGATCCCAACAACGGAAGCGCTGAAGAACAACATGATCATCAGTAGAAAGATCACATAGTCTATGGGAAAGACTTTGGACGTCGTGACAAAGATCCAGTTGATAGGCTGGAAGATGTTAATGTGACCAAGGACGTAGCCACATTTGACACCACAGATGCTGTTTTTTGCCTTGTCAATTCCCGTAATCAGCATTGACGACCAGATCACAAGGGTGATAATGATGAGGAGAAATCCCCCGATAAGCTTCAGAGGACGGAAAACAGCCTCTGTCTTCATCCATGCCCGAACTAGCCATGATCTGCCTTCCCCTCGTGCCTCGGCCGCGAGTCGTTCGCGACGGACAAGAGTGCGTTCTTCCCTTACGAGGGCATCAAGCTCACGACGGTCTCTGGAGTCAAGTCCACCCTCTCGTCCCTCGTTACGCAATTCGAGCTGCCGTTGACGTTCACGGTTCTGCTCGAGATGTGACGCAGTGTTTGCTGCCAAACCTGGTGCTGAGATGGATGGTGCGGATTTGATGAGTGCTACTGGGAGCAGCGCAAGACCAGCCGCCGTGTAGATTATGTAAACGAGCGTTCCGATGGAGATGAGGAGGCCAAGCGCGAAGGTGAGAGCTCGCTCGCCGTCTGTTATGCGTCAGTATTACATGCCCACTGCAGCATGGAATCACATACGGTTCTCCGTCAATAATTTCTTGAAGTAGTCCAGATTTTTATCTCCCTCGTCGTCTCTTATTCCTTTGGCGTAAGGAACGAAGAAGCCCACCAAAAATAGAATCACAACAATGAGAATGAAGAACACGGTGTATTTGAAGGCACCCCAGAACTTCTGTCCCAACGTTCGCTCCCCCTCTTCATCTTCGCTCTCCTCGTACCAAAAGTAGGTGAAAGGAATGACAAGCAAGCACAGCAGAGCATCAAGACTGTACAGGCAGTAGTACACAATCTCTAGCGCGTACAAGATACTGTCGACCTTGTCCGGCGTTGCCCAGTCCTTCTTTCGGCCCCACTTGCTGCTAGTCGTTGCTGAAACGAGAGCAATGTCGACGGGCATGAGAAGTACGGTTGCGAGGAGGCATAGCGTGGTGAAGATGCAAACGGTCGTGACACTAGGGGCGCGTTCGCGTGGATCCTGGTAAATGAAGACAAAAAGCGCAGCAATTATGAGAAGTATCGCTATCGCCACAGCGTAGGCGACCCAGATGAGGGACGTCTGTATTAGAGCCATAGCTTGTGCTCAAGGTCGAGTGGCGTGGTGGTAGGCTGTGGTTTGTGTCGTGTTTACCTGGGTCCAATCTCGGATGAGGACCATGAAACGAAGAAACAACAGAGGTTGACTCCTCTTTCTCGCCCTCACGAAATTTAAAGACGAACCGCTTCAGAAGCTCGCAATCAAGGTAAAGAGCGATAATTCACAAAGAAAGGTTAGTGCGCGTCCAAACAAGCTTGCCTGCGGCCAAAGCTTCTCGCTAATGATGACGTCACGAGCCTTGATCATTGTCAACTTAGTATACTCTGTATGTAGTTAGTGTGCATGTCGTGCAGCCTTATGCTAGGACATTCAACGATAAGAAGGTTACCCAGGTTATGGAAGTGTTGCGAAGAAATGTCTGTAGCTCGATCGTCTAAACTTTTTGCGTTGACGGGTCGCGCATTGAAACGGAGTAGTCCTAAAATGTACCTACCGCCTAACGATAGAACTCTCCAATTTCCACAGAAGCCTCGATGGTTCGCTGTATTAAGCCTAAAGTCATCGCTGGGGTGAACCTTGGAGTTGTGGAACGCATATGTATGTTCGAACCCGGACACGCATTGATAGAATAACGCTGGACAGAACGCCAGCCTCCTCTTCGCAGATGTGCACTTGAGAGGAACTTCACACTCAAGATAGAACTAGAGAATGTGTTCAGGTGATTTTCACATTGAGACATGAATTCCGACCAGAATTTATCATGGAATAGACGGCTAGTATGTCAAGATGTCAAGAACTATTTTGGCCAAAGATGGGAGTGAACAGACAGGTCTAACCTTATACCACCATAACAAAACGCTACGAATGCTCATTCTAGCTGATTAACCATATTCCTATTCGAAGGTAACCCCGCCAAATGTAATTAGGACTGCGGACTGTGCAAGTCGACTGACAGATAGAGTATGCAAACAGGCAAGATGCCAATGGTTTATGTCATTCGAATGTGGGTATCATTATTTACGTTGCGCCTCCTTCTACTGCATTAACTCCGCCCCCTTCTGAGTAATGTTGAATCAGGGTGCAGCTGCTTTTGCTGCTTCCTTCGCCATCTTCTTCTTCTGCCGATTCGACAGTGGCTTTTCAGCTTGTTCGACTGTGGAATTCATCTCTGCGAACTTTCGCTTGTGGTTGGCACTGGAGTCCCCATTTGCCCCCGAATCTTGCTCCTGCTGACCCATTCCCTGCTTTCTCCTTTCGGCACGGGTGTTTTCGCCGCCATATATAATGTCTACCACGCCCCTGTAGCTTGAACGCCTAAATCTTGAGTTGACCGCCACTTTGCGTGCTTCTGTTGTTACAGCTTCAACTCCTCGCTCTTGCCCTAGACCCCAGACTGCGGCAAGGTTGACGATGTCTGCCGGGCCTCTACACGCCATAATGTCATGGCATTCGCTTGAAATGATGAGTCCTCTGCCACGTGTTACACGAATCAATGCGGCGGCATTTTGAATGAGCATCCTCCTCTGCTCTGCAGTTCCCAGGATCCCGGGCCCGTAGCACAGCTCGATGTGCACGCCTCTCGCAACCGCTGCGGCGAACATCTTGTACTGAAAGTGGAAAAAGTATCTCGCCGATAGGTCTAACGATATCAGGTCGCAATCAAGATTAAGACAGGCCGCCTGAAGCGTCTTTTCATCGACTGGTCGAATGGCGACGATGTCGTAGCCCGAATTGGGCGAGACGAGGTCTTTTAGTCGGTGGTTCTGGGTGTGATCGTTGATCACAAGGGTCAGACGCCGAAGGATCTGCGTCTTAGCAGGTACAGGAAAAGGCAGCGTTCGTGGAATAGGACACGACATATCCTGCGGTAGCTTTCCGGACTTTGAATCAGGAGCGATTGTGTTGTTCAGGGCGAGAACCTGGTAACCTACTGATCCAATGTCAGATTACAAGAGGCTGGAGCAATGCGTGGGATCAAGTACACTCGACTAGAAAAGCTATCTTTCGCTGTAGCTCAGCGTCCTTGGTCGTTGATGACCACGGAACATTGAGGTCGTAGTACATGTCGCGCGTCAGGTGATGAAGCAATCGTGAAAACAGGGCCTTGGATTTTTCCGCGGTCTCATTGTCCGATTGTGGTTGCTCCTGGGACAAAAATGTATCGTTCGACTGCCGAACGTTGAGCGCTGGAACAGACAGATGTGGTGGAGCACTCAGTGAGTAGGCAAAAAACGCTTCGGCGAGCCCACCCAATTGACAGGGCTTGGCATCCTGAAAACAACCCCTCCACAGCCTCTTTGACGACCGTCAAGAATCCTGCTACGTAAACTTCCTGGCCGCCCACAATCGCCACGACTTCCAAACGTCTTTCCTTGCTCACGGCTACGGCGACTGATCCAGAACTGCCTTTCATCGCTCTACTGTACTTGTCAACCCGCCTCATCCAAAGAAGTACACGAAACGCGCTGGACCGCTAACGTTAAGACGTTACCCTTCCTCAACTGGCCTCGTCCAGTTGAACCATCCTCGCCATGGCGCGCGTCTACGCAGATGTAAACGCGAACATGCCGCGCAGCTACTGGGACTATGACAGCGTCAACATATCCTGGGGCGTGCTGGAGAACTACGAGGTCGTGCGCAAGATCGGTATGAATTCCGTACTCTTCAGCTCATGACCGTGAGAACTCGCCTATGCTAATGTTAATGCGGACATTCAGGTCGCGGCAAGTATTCGGAAGTCTTCGAAGGAATCAACATCGTCAACTATCAGAAATGCGTGATCAAGGTCCTTAAACCCGTGAAGAAGAAGAAGATAAAACGTGAGATCAAGATTCTACAAAACTTAAGCGGTGGTCCGAACATCGTTGCGCTGTTGGATGTCGTACGTGACAATCAGGTATGTAATTTCCTTGGATTTGGTGCAAGGAAAGGCGCTCATGCACGCTTGTAAGAGTAAAACGCCATCACTTATATTCGAATACGTAAACAACACCGACTTCCGTACTCTGTATCCCAGGTTTACCGACTACGATGTCCGCTACTATATCTACGAGCTCTTAAAAGCTCTTGATTTCTGCCACTCGAAGGGCATCATGCACCGCGACGTCAAGCCGCACAACGTCATGATCGACCACGAAAAGCGAAAGCTACGCCTCATCGACTGGGGCCTTGCCGAATTTTACCACAAGGGCACAGAGTACAATGTCCGTGTGGCGTCCCGTTACTTCAAGGGCCCTGAGCTCCTCGTGGATTACCAGGAATACGACTATTCTTTGGACATGTGGAGCTTGGGCGCGATGTTCGCCAGCATGATCTTCCGGAAGGAGCCCTTCTTCCACGGCAACTCGAACCCGGATCAACTTGTCAAGATTGCGAAGGTGCTTGGGACCGAAGAGCTGTTTGACTACCTTGACAAGTATGACATCGAGCTGGATCAGCAATATGATGACATCCTGGGAAGATTCCCGAAAAAGAGTTGGCATAGCTTCATTACCCCAGAGAATCAGCGATTTGTGAGCAGTGAGGCGATCGACTTTCTAGACAAACTGCTTAGATATGATCACATGGTACAAACGTCAATACAGATCATTGAGCGAGTATCAAAATACTAATCATTTGGAAGGAACGCTTGACTGCAAAGGAGGCCATGGCACATCCGTACTTCGCGCCAGTTCGGCAGGCTGCCGCTACAAATCACACATCCGGGTCCAGCTGATGTACTTGAAAAAGGCCGTGTCGATAGCTTATCAGAGTGCATACGAATTCCGAATCGCCGGCTTGCATATATGGTTGAGCGTAGCCGTTGCCGCGCTTGGGGACTCATTCAATAGGCAGGTCCCTTTCGCTAACCCCGCATGATAAGGACCTCGATGAAGCGATCTTCTACAGTCTGGAGCGTTCGATTATTCCAGTGTCGAAGTCCTGACGAGACGATCCTTGAACCTAAAAGCATGGGTGGAAAAACTTGCTCTACCTTCTGCTATCGGTGATTCGGAGGCAGCGGATGGTCTTTCTCTACACTTATGAGTGGTTGTGCGTGTTCGACATCGTGGGCTTCGGGTTAGCTTGGAAAGAAACTCATAGTAATACGAGATGCTAGCATAGGATACCATCCCCAGTAGATAGGAGCCTGTAATATCTTTGACCATGCTTGACGTTTTTCGCTCTTCCTTTTGCTTTGATTTCACACATAGCACGTCTGAATCTTCTCTGTCAAGCCTTCAACTCCACATGTCTTAAGTATAACGACACAGGTCAGAGTCCTCGTCAGCTGACTTGAGTTCTCGTCATTCGAAGGAGTTTCGTAGGGAGGATGCTATCATCCTTTGTTCGTTTTGAGTCCATTAAGCCGGCAAAACGAGTACAAGTCGATGCCACAGGCAGCATGAACATCGAGGCACGAAGAACGCATCTGGCGTCGACGGCAAGTCGGATGATAATATCATTTACGTTTTTCGACAAATTGCACGATCGCACTTTCGAGACAATGCAAGGAAAATGGGGTTGCCAGCTTGCCCAAGGAACTGCCCAGACTTCACGGCATAAGATTTTCACTGGTGGTTCCGTTCTTTTCGCTTCGACATTTTGTTTATTTTTTTTTTTTTTTTAAAATTTTTTTTGGCAAAGCCGGAGCCACGTTCAGCCGTGTGAGTCCATAGTTGTCTCGACGAAGCCGTGGCAAACCATACGGGAGTAGGAACGAAGACGTTCAGGTTTGAACGTCAGAATGGCGAGAAGCGTGTGAGCCCGTGTCTCCAACTAACGCTACATACAAACCACAATCGCGAATAACGATTTCAAGCTGAACGACTGAATGCGCAAAGTATATGCTGAGAGCATGGCCTTCATTTCGTAGGGGATCCCGGGCGACAGGCGAATGCATGAGGCTAAGCGCGTCACGGTTTCTTTTGGTAACTTATTGAACTCAAGTACAGGCAACATTACGGGACAGGCTGATGCTTGGCTACAGTGCATGGAGACACGGTCCTGGTGTTGTGATGCAAGGACAAGGCTGCAAGAAGCCAGATCCGAGAGACTCACAAACAGCGCAGTTAGGAACAGCCGACAGGATTTCTTCATCGACACAAGTCCCGACGAGGAATGGAAAAGAGTAAAGCGACGATAGCGAGATTCTCGCGTATGAAAAGCTGGCTCATGTTCCTCTCTCGCTCTCGCTGCGCCCTCTCAGAAGAACGGGACTCTTGGACGAATGAGATGCCAAAGCCGGATCTCCGGGCACAAAGTACACGCACACCGGGGGTCTGTGATGGCGGTGCATTACCAGGAATGACATGATTGACGACCGAGCCTCGCCAGGTCGATAAAAGGATGACATGGGCGGCTAACATAAATCAGGAGCGCAGATTTCTGATGGTTGCACCACGCCACCTCATTCCCTTCGTTACGAGGCTATGGACTCGGAAGCTAGGTGATCGCGACGGGAAGCTTTCACTGTCAATACGAGACGTTCCGGTTGCGGACAGAGCTTCGCTGGAAGGATATTGAGCCAGTCTTCAAGTTTGGTTTGGGTTTTCCGGGGCTGCTAGCAGTCGAAAAATGCGTCTTTGGATGTTTGACCTGCTCACTGGTGAAGTCGGAAGGCCATGTTCATCCCATTGCAGATCCGGCAAGGTCAGCCAGGTTGGCACATCGATCAAGCCACAACCTCAAAGTCCAACCCCACACACAAGCCCTGCGCTGAATTGCGCATCGTCTTCTCACCACTATTCCGGAATGGGCAGTGAGGGGTCGAGCAGTAATAACTGTTCAGCAGCTTCAGTCGGTGAAGGAGTCTCGGTACCTCAGCGCGAGTCACGAGACCGGTCTGCAGATGAGCGGGAAAACGCGGCGGCGCTGATCCAGCGCAATTATCGCGGATACAGAGAGCGACGACAGATGAGGGGCATAGGATTGTCGCCGGCAACGCGGTGGAGTGAGGCCATCAAGGAGCTGAATTATCGCGAGAAAACCAGGCCAACGTCGCGGCAGCAGGATCTCGCGAGCGGAGACGAGCGTGCGCGGGCAAGGCAAAACTGGCAGCGTATTAGTGCCATCGCTGGCCGTGCAGGTGCGGACGACAGCGATGACGAGACGGAGGGCGAGGAGGGCATGTCGCCGGAGGATGTGCAGGCGTACAGGCGGAGGAAGAGCGAGGCGAGGGCGGAACGAGAAAAGACGGCTAAACAAATGGACTTGCAGTACTGGCTGGAACTCGTGGACGAGAAGCACAGATACGGCTCGCACTTGCGAGCTTACCACCAAGAGTGGCTGAAGTCCGACACCCACGAGAACTTCTTCTACTGGCTTGACCACGGCTCGGGAAAGCATCTGGATTTGCCGCTCGTGTCGAGAGAAAAGCTTGAATCCAACAGAGTTCGCTATCTTTCTCGGGAAGAACGCCAGAACTACCTGGTCAAGATTGACAAGGAAGGTCGCTTATGCTGGGCGCGAAACGGAATGAGGATCACCACGTCAACGGCGTATAAGGATAGCGTGGATGGCATTGTCCCCAAAGACGACACGGAGCACAAGCCTTGGGCGCTGCCGGTAGAAGAACCGGGTTCATTCACCAGTGACGAGTCGTCAACAATATCGACCGGACACCTTGATCATACCGAAGGCCAGCACTATGTCAATCACGACCTGAAGAACGCCAGGGGCATCCGCAAGCTCAAACACGTCTCGGCCGCCACTATTCTCAACCAGCTGTTGCAGAAATCCGTGAAGCCGAACT